>NC_058410.1:78847378-79008327 GCF_002201575.2 Neomonachus schauinslandi | reverse complement strand
TGAAACTCGACCATTCTCTAACACCATTCACAAAGATAAACTCAAAAATGGATGAAAGACCTCAATGTGAGACAGGAATCCATCCAAATCCTAGAGGAGAACACAGGCAGTAACCTCTCTGACAGCGCCCACAGCAACTTCTTTCAAGATACATCTCCAAAGGCTAGTGAAACAAAAGCAAAAATGAACTTTTGGGACTTCATCAAGATAAAAGCCTTCTGCACAGCAAAGGAAACAGTCAACAAAACAGAGAGGCAACCCACAGAATGGGAGAAGATATTTGCAAATGACACTACAGATAAAGGGCTGGTATCCAAAATCTATAAAGAACTTCTCAAACTCAACACCCAAAAAACAAATAATCAAGTCAAAAAGTGGGCAGAAGAGATGAACAGACACTTCTCTGAAGAAGACATACAAATGGCTAACAGACACATGAAAAAGTGTTCATCATCATTAGCGATCAGGGAAATCCAAATCAAAACCACACTGAGATACCACCTTACACCAGTTAGAATGGCAAAAATGGACAGGGAAAGAAACATCAAATGTTGGAGAGGTTGTGGAGAAAGGGGAACCCTCTTACACTGTTGGTGGGAATGCAAGTTGATACAGCCACTTTGGAAAACAATGTGGAGATGCCTCAAAAATTTAAAAATAGAGCTACCCTATGACCCAGCAATTGCACTCCTGGGTATTTACCCCAAAGACACAGATGTAGTGAAAAGAAGGGCCATATGCACCCCAATGTTCATAGCAGCAATGTCCGCAATAGCCAAACTGTGGAAAGAGCCGAGATGCCCTTCAACAGTTGAATGGATAAAGAAGATGTGGTCCATATATACAATGGAATATTACTCAGCCATTAGAAAAGATGAATACCCAACTTTTACATCAACATGGATGGAACTGGAGGAGATTATGCTAAGTGCAATAAGTCAAGCAGAGAAAGTCAATTATCATACGGTTTCACTTATTTGTGGAACATAAGGAATAGCATGAGGACATTAGGAGAAGGAAGGGAAAAATGGGGGGGGGGAATTGGAGGGAGAGATGAACCATGAGAGACTATGGACCTGAGAAACAAACAGGGTTCTAGAGGGGAGGGGGAGGGGGGATTGGTTAGCCCGGTGATCGGTATTAAGGAGGGCACGTACTACATGGAGCACTGGGTGTTATACGAAAACAATGGATCGTGGATCACTACATCAAAAACTAATGATGTATTGTATGGTGACATAATATAATAAAATTAAAAACTACAAAAAAAAATTTTTTAAATTAAAAAAAAATGTTTATAGAAAAAAAAGACTTAATGGCTTCCCGATGCTCTCTGACCTTAAATCAAAGTCTACTTTGCTGAAGAAAAATATATTTACTTTTTCTCCATGATTTGAAAAACTCTGCTGTAGATAATTAAAGCTAACTGCACCTAATATTTTTAGCAAATTAACTTGCCATACTGCACAGTTTTTCTGAAATAAAAATGGTACACAGTGCTTAGCATAATTAAGTCAGCTGCGGAACCGAATGAGTAGATGTAAGATGATCATATCTACAGTCATTTTTCTACTAAAGTCAAAAATGCATATTTTTGTCCCAATTTAAAAGAAAAAGCAACATCTACTGAAAATATTGTTAAACCATAACAATTTTTGGATCATAATTTTAACAGAAATGGTACTTATTTGCCCAAGAAATATTTAATCACTCACCTACTTTGGGTCAGTCATTGTACTAGGCAAAAAGTAGTCAACAGGATAGACATGCTGTTACCAGAGCATGTGAGCCTTACCATTCTTACAAACACAGGAGTATCAAGCAGGTTGATCATTCTATCTCCTTCCAGCTATTATATTATTTCTCTGCTGCCTTTGAAAGTTCTAAAAAAAAAAAAAAAAAAGTGAAAATTCTCCAAAAAGTTGTTCATATGGTCCCTAAAATATGTTTTTTCCATCTTCTTAAAACACTCATTTACTTAGCTTCTGATCACTGCTCTCTTTTGGTTTTCCTCCCTGGCTAGTGCTTCCTCATCCTCTCAGTTCTTAAATGTTGGAATTACCCACAGCTGAATCATCCAACTTCATGTTTTTGTTTTTCTTTTTTCTTCCTGCAGATGGCTTTAAATACCATCTATATATTGGTAATTCCCCTATTTGTACCTCCATCCTGGACTTTTCCCTTTGGTTCCAGAATTTTATATACAGGCTCCAACTCAAACTCTTCATTTGGGTGTCTGATATTTCAACACGTCCAAAATCCATATTCTGCCTGGACACAGCCCCACTCCCTCCCTAACGCTCCTCTATAGTTTTCCCAGTCTCAGTCAAGTGAAGCTTCATCTTTTCCCATACTCCCGCCAGACCCCTGATTCATCATTGACTGCTTTTTCTCTCACATCCTGTATTCAATCTCTCATCAAATCCTGCTGGCAAAGTCTTCCAAATGCATCCAGGATTTGACCACTTCTCACTACTTTTCCTGCTACTACTCAGATCCCAAACACCATCATTTCTGATCTGCATTCTTTTAATTACTTTCTAACTAATTTCTCCTCTAACTTTACCCCCTACAAGAGAGCCTATTCAAACTAAAATCACTCCTGTGTCTGTAATATCTTAGAGTGAAAGCCAAAGTCCTTAAAATAGCAAGTTTTAGAGGGGCCTGGGTGGCTCAGCCGTTAAGTGTCTGCCTCCGGCTCAGGTCATGATCCCAGCGTCCTGGGATCGAATCCCGCATCAGGCTCCCCGCTCAGCGGGAAGCCTGCTTCTGCCTCTCCCACTCCCCCTGCTTGTGTTCCCTCTCTCTCTGTGTCAAATAAATAAATAAAATCTTAAAAAAAAAAATTTTTTTTTAAATAGCAAGTTTTAGCCTCATCCTTTAGTCTTTAGCTAAGCGCAGTGCCTACCTGGAGTGCTCAGTCCGGCTCCACAAAACACGTCCACATGGTCTTCCAGAAGGTGGCCCAGATGGCTCTCAGCAGCCGCAGTTATAGCTTCCGGCTGCAGAACTTTGGCGTGGTGACCTGATTGCTTGAGGGCCCCCCTGCTCTGGCCCCCCAGCAGCACAGAAAGGAGCTAAGTGACCTTCTGCTGAGTTGGCTAGGCTGCCCCCAGTCCCTGAGCTGTGACTATTGAACTGCACCCAGAACAGATGGGCACCACCGAGGCCAGGGCCCGGACCATGGGACTGGGATCCTTGGACTGTAGCGAAACCCCTCTGGGCTTTGAAGAAGGGGGTTTCCGGTCCCACCAGCCCTGTGGAGAGGGAGTTCCCTGGGATCACTTAGACTCTAAGCTCCCAGCCCTGAACATCCTGGAGCGGCCTGGGCAGCCTGGTGCCACCTCGCGGCTATTCTTGAGGTTGCACCTTCAGAATCCTATGACTGTCTCCCCTTCCCCTCCCCCATACCAGTGATAACTCTATAAACTTAAATGACATCACTTGTCAAAGAAGTCCAAAAAAAGTCTCTCTTTCACTTCATCTCTTACTAACCCTTACCTTGTTCGTTCTGCTCTGGCCACACTGGGCTCATTGCTGTTCCTAGAACACTTTAAGAACATTATTGCTTCAAGGTGTTACCACTTGCTGTTTCCTCTGACCTGGTCACTTTTCCCCCGCTTATGCTCAGAGCCAACCTTATATTTACTTACAGATTCTCTTCTAAATCATCTAATGCATGAAGACTTACCTGGTCCTCTATATAAAAGAGCCATGTCTACTATTTTCTCGGCTCTCTCATCTCCCTAATCCTGCTTCATTTTTCCTCACACTACTTATAATTGTATGAAGTACTATGTACTTACCTATTTCCTTCTTGTCTGCCCTCCAACCCCACCATGCTAGATATAAACTTCACAAGAGTTGAGATTATATCTGTTATGTTCACTACCGCATCCCTAAATTCTAAAACAGGGACTGGAACATACTTGGCGCTCAAATAATTGTTGAGCAAATGATTGAGTGAATTTACAAAAGGGCATTATAAAGTGTTAATAGTAGTATAAACAGAGGGATCTAACCTAGGCTGGGGAAGCAAGACAAGATTTCTTGAGGAATCTGAAAGCTGAAAGCTAAGAAGACAAGTAGGAGTTTACCCATAAAGAGAACAACATTGCCAAGATCTCGAGTCTGTTTATTCAACAAACATTTATTAAACACCTACAACGTACCAGGCTGTGTACTAGGCACGTGGAATATAAGGAGGAAAGGGAAAAGGACACATACAAATAAATACTGGCATATGGTCATTTAATAAAAAAGCAATAAAAACAAATTAACCTAGGATAGAGAATAAAGAGTGATGGGAATAAGGAAAGAGGACTAGATATGCTGGATAACACTTTTCAGGAGGTACAATTTGAGTAGAGACTGAAGGAAATCCAAGATAAGTTATTATCTGAGGGAAAAAAGCAAAAAAAAATGTTCAAATCTATTATATCCTTATATATTGTTACCTTATTAATCAGTTACTGAGAATTTTGTTTTAAAAATCTCTTACTCTTGGTGGATTTATCAACTTGGTAGTTCTGTCGATTTTTGCTTTCTATATTTTGAGGCTATATTAGGTACATTTAAGTTTATAAATGGTTTATATTCCTGATGAATTTAATCTTCTCTTTGTACATATGCACTTTTTTATGCATAGTTGATTTTGGATTTTTAAATTCTTTTACCACTCCCCTTTTTTACTTCCATAATAGAAATGCTATATGCTACTTCTTTTCTTTCAGCAATTTCTTGACTTTTAATATGTACGTATTTTACCTAAAGCCCAAAGTTAATGAATATCTCAGTTTTCTGCTCAGCAACACAAGGGCTTTAATTACAAATTTGCCTTACTATTCAAATGATTTAGTTCTCTAGTTTTTATCCCCTATGTTGTACAATAATATTATTTTTATACAAAAATATCTATTTAGAAATAACCACATTTATCAGTTTTTTGTTTACCATTCCTTTTTGCTCTCAGTACTGTAACTTCCAAATTTCTCTTTTTCCTGAAGTACAATCTTGAAAGTTCCTTCGGCAAGAGTCTAATAGAAACAAACTCTCTTCACATTTTTATGAAAATATATTTATTTCATCCTTACTATTAAGTGAAACTATTGGTGCAAAATGAACAGGCCTCTTTTGAAATTTTAAAGAGGAAGGAAAAGAGTTTTATTTGAGCTCAAGTTAGAAGAGCTGCTGGGATACATATTCTTCACAAAGAAAAGAGTGCTCCAGAGAAGCAATGTTTAATACAGGGTTATATATGTTTTTTGTTACATCAAAAGTTACAAGTCATCATGACATAAAACATTCCAGAAAATTACAAACTTTATCTTGTACTTTTAGTATGTGCAAGGTTACAGGTTACACACAGAAGTGTGGGAACTTAGGATTTTTACTCTTACCTTTAGTTTGAAATGTTTCTTTCAGGTTATTTGCTAATGAAGCAGATGTACAGTGTGTGCTCCAGGCGGAAATGGAACCCATGCTTTGAAGTTTGGTTAAGTCATTCTGATCTTGGCAAAAGTTAAAGTATAGCTTCCCTGTGAGCCCAGAAGTAGGGCCCACAAACATTAAAAGTTGAAATTTTTCTTTATTGAAAGTTCAGTTAGGTATAGGATTAAGACTAGGTTATTTTTATTCTCAGTAATTTGATTATATTATTCCACTTTTTGTGACATATTTTACTGTTAAAAATCAAATATCATTCTAATTGCTGTTCCTTTGTAACTGATTTGTCTTTTCTCTTTTTCTTCTTAAAATAAATAAATACTTGCATGAAACATCTTTGATTTTGATATACATCAACATGTGTCCAAGTGTCCATTATTTTATATGTATCTTACCGTAGGTTTTATAAGGTTTTCTGAATCTGGGTACTCTGTGTCTTCTATTGATTCTGGATAATTCTCAGCATTTATGTATTTAACCATTGGCTTTTTCCACTTCTTCTGTAACTGATAAGACATAGCATTGGCCTTTTTATTCTGCCCACTATGTCTCTTAACCCTTATTCTACATTAATCCACTTCATATCTCTTCTTTGTTTCTAGAGAATTTCTTCATCTAAGATCCAGTTCACTAGTTTTCTCTTACTTGTGTCTAATTTACTGCTTATTAATTCTGCTGAGTTTTTACCTTGCATTATTTTTATTTTTGAACAACATATTCAGCTCAATAAAATCATTTCCAGATAAGTTTTATTAGCCTCACCCTCCTTGATCATATTTTCAATTCTCTTCTATTTGTTTACATTTTAATCATAGTTATTTTATACTTTAAATTTGACAGTCCCAATTATTTAAGTTATCTTTTTCCAGTTCTGCTATTTATTGTTTCTACTAACTCTTGCTTATGGTGTATTATTTTCTCATCTGCTTTGTAATTTGAAGTATAAAACGGATATTTGTATGACCTCAATGTATGAGAACCAAGAGAGTCTTGAGTTGAGTGTAGATTTCTCCAATGGGAAGTAGAGTTAGCTTTGGGCAGGCCTAACAGAGCTTTACCGAAGTAGGACCACTCTGAGTTTATTTCTCAGAGTGGGATTTTCTGGGTCACATAGGACAAAGTTTTGTCTTGGTTACATGAGGGAAAGCATGTGGTTTGCTGGCAAAGACAAGTTCCATTAGCATCTCCCTTTATTATTTGGCAAATGTCTTTTCAGTTTCACTAAGTTGTAGACTTTGGATGTAAGCATCATTAAGTAAGGGTTCCCTTCCTTTCCTCTGCTTGGGCCAAAGATCATTTTTTCATGTACTATTCAAAAACTTTTTTTTTTTTTTTTAAGATTTTGTTTATTTGTTTGAGAGACAGAGCATGTTGGGGGTGGTGCAGAGGAAGAGGGAGAAGCCGACTCCCCACTAAGCAGGGAGCCAGACACAGGCTCAATCCCAGGACCCTGAGATCATGACCTGAGCTGGAGGGTGCCCAGGTGCCCCACTCTTCAAAGACTTTAAAACCCAAAGATCTAAGATCCTGGCATAGCCAAATGTCCCCAAGACAGCCCGGTGTTCGCTTGTGATTTTTAAACTATTTTGTAGTTGCCTACTTCTTTTTTACTAAGGATTTTCTTCCATTCTCACAGGCACAAGTTTGTAATTTAAAAATTGTGCATTGCAATTTTTCAGCCTGTTGGTATTTTGCAATGGGAAAATTTTTAACTGAATTGCTGCAAGCATAAATCTATAACCCTGTCTATATATGACACAAAGATACAGATTGAAAATACTTACAGTGACATCATGGAAATCTATTCTTTTCCAGCATAAAATAGAAGAAAGATTATGCTCCTATGCTTGACTGTGTACTCTCTTCTTCTTTTTTCTCTCTTGGCATAAAGGATAAAGAACAAAGTAATTATATTACTAAATTATTTTACAACAAACTTATATAATCCATGTGTTACATATATATCAATCAACAGAACTAGGACGTAAATATTATGCATTTTTAACATATTTGATTTGAAAAATAAGCAAACAAATGTAAATTAATGCCTGTTTTACTTCTGTTTTGGATTCAAGAAATCAAGTTCCCAGCAGAGTAACTCCATAGGGACTCTCTCCTCCATGCAAAATTCATAAACTTTAAAAGAAACCAACTCTTCCCTTTGCTATTTTCAATTAAGATATCTCAATACTTTGCCAAGATAAATGATGACAAGTATTTTTCCCTTGTTTACAGGGACAAATCATTTTTATCACTTTTCTTCAAGAGAAAGAAAGTATTTCCATCAAACAAGTTTTGTTACCTTTAATCAAAGTGACAGGATGAACACTCTTGACAGCTAATGATTGACAAGACAAGTCTCAGAGATGTGACAAGGATCTGCTACTCTAATTTACTTTTGATGCACATCTCAATGTAAGGTCATTTCTCTTCTTCAGCAGATAGGGATTATAATTGCATTACCTATTAAAACAAAGCAAAAATCATTCAAAACATCTTGCTACTCTTCTGTTTGCATTAATGACAAAATAAAACATTAAAAGAGTTTGCATTTCTTTGTTTAGATGGTAAAAAATATGTACAATATAACCAAGTGGAGTGTTTTCTGTTTTTCTAGTGTAAAGAGAAGTGAAATTTGATCTATCTTAACCTGTGTTGCAGTAATCAACATGAAATAGCATGATGAAATAGAAACATAATAGACAGACATTCACATCCTGGCTCTGCTAATCACTACTTAGGTGACCTGGGAAAATACTGAACCTGTTCCAACCTCAAATTCCTTAATTATAAATATTATTTTTAAAATTTAAGATACCTAACTGATAGAATTGTGGTGAGAGTAGTAAAATCACCTGGAAAGTAGGCTTTTATCAAATACCTTTCTCTATGAAGGGTGCTTATGGAGGAGAAAATATAAACACATACACATATACACACGTATATGTATTTATGTATATAGATTTATGTATACATATGTTTATGTATATATCTTTGTGGATGTGTTTGCATATGTATATATCCTTTTAGGAGGCATTTCATTAAAAAATGTTCAGTGACTCATGACATAATTGATGAACAAAAAATTGGAATAACTTGTTAGCCCCTGAATAAATCTTTCCTTGGGGAAGGAATACTAACCCTTGTTGAGAAGGATAGGATGTTAACCAGAGTTCGGAAGAAATGACTTCAGTTGTTTTTTAATTTTTTTTTAAGATTATTTATTTATTTATTTGAGAGAGAGAGAAAGAGCACAGAAGGAGAAGCAGACTCCCTGCTGAGCAGAGAGCCAGAAGTGGGGCCCCATCCTAGGACCCTGAGATCATGACCTGAGCCGAAGGCAAATGCTTAACCAACTGAGCCACCCAGGCGCCCCAAAATGACTTCAGTTGGTTTTTTTTTTAAGATTTTATTTATTTATTTGACAGATAGAGACATAGCGAGAGAAGGAACACAAGCAGGGGGAGTGGGAGAGGGAGAAGCAAGCTTCCTGTGGAGCAGGGAGGGGCTCGATCCCAGGACCCTGGGCAGATGCTTAACCCAAGGCAGACACTTAAGGTGCGTCATGCAGGCACCCCAAAATGACTTCAGTTCTGATGAAAAATAGGAAACACACTGGTGACAGGGCAAAAGCTGGACTCAAAAAAGAATGGGAGGAAAAAGGGAAACAAGAAGACCACAGGTGTTACTTTCTGCAGTATAATGAAGCCTTTACAAATCTTAATTGAGATGGCATTTTGTGATTGAGGATTATTTGAAAGCATCTGAACTGCAATGATCATTAAGGTATACCCAATTCATATATATATGTGTGTGTGTGTGTGTGTGTGTGTGTATACGTTATATATACACATACATATAATATATATGTTATATATAAAACAATCAATATCTGAAAGGGTTTTTGACTGGAGACTTTATAAAATAACAGAAGTCTGTATTTTAAAAATGCCTATGTAGTAAGAACTATACACCATTCACTATAAATTTGATGAGCAAAGCATAATTACATAGAACAAACTACAAAGCATATCAACGATGATTTGATATAAGCATCTCACTTCTCCTCTCAAGGAACATATAAAAATACCTTCTTGGGTCACAAGTTCAAATGCACATAGGAGCCATGCAGGCACTGTAAGTGTATAAATGGGATGAACATGTGATCATAGAAGGTGACATAATAAACTGGGAGTATTAGTGCCACATTAAAGCATTTATATTCACGTTTTTAAAATCTGTGTTAACCAAACAAAGCACACCTTTGGATGAGATAGGGCAGAGGACCACCAATTGTTAGCCTGCCTTATTCAAACAGGGCTAGATTCTTCTGTTCAATTGATCTTCCCACACCTGACCCTATTCTTGCCACAAGCTATCCTCTTTTGAAACGGTCACTCCTTTTATCTAAATCATTTGTAACTAGTCGCAAAGTGGTGTGCTTCTGTTTGCAGTTGAATGAAGTTTGCTATTATGTAGAATCTTTCTTTCAACATCCAAAATACTAAATTTGTACAATTTCTATCTCTTAATGCAGTGTTTTTCTGGAGACACTTGATTGGCTGTCTCTATGTGTCCTTTCTGACTTGGTTCAGCACCAGCAACACCAGAGCCATTCTCTTTATAAGAGAAACAAAGAATCGTCCTGATTTGGTAACAGTTCTGCCCCATACAAGCCCTTTCACCCCCAGCTTTTGCACAGAACTGTTCATAATGCAGTGCTCGGTTTACCACCAATATGCATTCCTGCTGACCCTAGTAGTGGACCAAAGTTTTAATAATAGATATAGGCCTGGGTCTTCTAGGGAAGGCTCCTCTTGCTAATATATATAGTCGTATATGAAAGCTAAGTATTTTCTCAGACATATGAGAAAATGATAACTTGATTTGACAATGGAGGACTGGACAGTGGAGGACCTGGGTATAAAAGTTTGTCAGAGTTTGTAAGGCAATTAGGAAATATTGCTGTGGGTTTTCATAGGATTTAAAAAAAAAAAAACAAAAAACTAACATTCTGGACTTCTGCAAAAGGGCAGCGTAGGAAGATACTGAAATTACCTCCTCCCACGGATACACCAAATCTATAGTTACATATGAATCACTTCCCTCTGAAAAAGATCTGAAAACTAGATGCACAGCTCCTCCACAATAAAGGAGGAAAAACCACATGGAGAAAAACACCAAAAACCCCACCCCTGATACACAATGCAGAGGGATTTCACCAGTCCGGTGCTTCTACTGGAGGAGCAAGAGGTTGGTGCCCCACACAGGGCATCCCAACCCTTGGGATCTGTACAAGAGAGATGAATCCCCAGAATGTCTGGCTTGAAAAACTAATGGGGCTGACGTCCAAGTGATCCAACTTGCTATAGAGAACCGAGGCTCCTCTTTCAAAGGGCTCTTGTGCAGTCTCACTTGTCCAAGAACCAGTGAAGAAACAACAGTTTGAAAAGTGCCCAGACTATTTGTGAAGGAGACTCATTTGCTAATCTAAAATCGTCTTCTGGAGGGGCAGCGACAGTTGAAGCTCCCCGGAGATGGAGATGCTGGTGGACGTCATTTTTGTGCTCTCCACCTACACTACTAGCCGAGGTGGGTGAACTTGGACACGGCACCTTCCTGCCGCCTTACTAACAATGTGAGGGGTGGAGTGCTCACGCCACTGGGATATCAAAGGATGAGCTTTCTCTCAGATTCTGAGTAGCAAGACGAGAGTATTAGGCTAAGGGATGAGGAAGACCACCCCCCCAAAATAACCAGAGCTGTTTATCGGTGCCATGAGCATTTCTAATGCCAGTTTGTCTGCAAGGTATGTCTCAGAAGTTATTTTACTCATATTTTATAAGTTCCTTTTTCTAATACAAAGAGCAAAACAACTCAAGGAATTCTCTCACAAACTGACACCAATTTATATGCAGCTAGTAATACCATGCAGCTGGAAGAAACAGTAACCCCCGGGACCAAAAGAACTTAAGGATGTCTTGTCTAAATGCCAGTTAGTTTTCGATGTTGAGCTAACATCTAGAGACCAAGTCAGAACCAAAGCTAACATTTCAAGTACAATCTCAGTAATTTTTCCATCTTTTTTATTGTTTCCATATTTTTAGTGTTATTTGGAGATATACAAAGCTGAAATTGCCCTCAAATTGACAAAAAAAAATCTTTTCAAAAGTTGTACTTTTTTTTTTCAAAAAGGGTGCAATTTAAATGTGTATTTCTTCATTTTGGCATAATCATAACAGGCTTATACACACACAGATTAAATCGGAAATGAAAAATCTAACTTCAGATGGAAACAGCCCCCAAAGTCACATATAACATAGCTTTGTCTATTTTTTATATGAACTGAAGTTATTTCAAATTCACAGCTTCCAACAATGGTGTACATTCTCCAGGGTTTCTTCTTGAAAGGTGCCTGATTTTTTCAGATTGTATTTCTTTTAGACAGACTAAATAGCAACATAGTTGCTCATTCATTCATTTACTCTTTCCTATTTTCTACAAACATTTTTCAAGCCCTCACTAAATGCCAGACATAGTGCTGGAGATACCAGTATAAAAAAGGCAAAGAACCTACCTCTTGGAGTTGAAAACCTCTCCTTCCTCATTTCTCTTCTATGCCATACCTTGAAAAAGAAGCGGGATTTTTTTTTCCTTCTTCCTTCCTTCTTTCCTTTCCTTCCTTCTTTCTTTCCCTCATCTTTCTTTCTTTTTTTCCTCTCTTTTTCTTATTCATTCATAGTTTGTCAATCAACAAATATTAGAAGCCCACAGTGTGTTAGACCCTATCCTAGGCACTGGGTCACCTGTAGCATAAAATCAAGTTCCAGCTTTCTTGGGGGCTTTGGGTTCAGGAAGATACTATAAATACACAGGTGATCAAACAGGTAGCATAATTACATACTAGATTATCATTATAAAAGTAAGCAGAGAGCTCTATTAAGAGAATAATGAGGGTCCTAATTTGAATAATTTGGTGAAGTTCTGTCTGATGAGATATTTAGGCTGAGGTGTGTGTGTGTGTTTATTGAAGCACCGTGGGCACACAATGTTACATTAGTTTCAGGTGTGCAACATAGTGATGTTATGCTATGTTATACTATGCTTACCATTAAGTGTGGTTACTTACTATCTGTAGGTAAAGATTTAAAGAAAAAGACAGAACCAGCCCTGGAAAGGATTTAGGAATAACTAGTAAAGTTTTCCATACAGAAGAACAGGCAGCTGCAAAGACACTAGGTGGAAATAATTTGGCATGTTCCAGAACCTCAAAGGGGAGAAGAGTTGAAGCATGGTGGCCCAATGGGCAGTTTCAGAAGGAGGCAAAGACCAGATCATGTAGAGAGATATGGGGGCTACTGTAAGAAGGTCAGACCTTATTCTAATCAATGTGAAGCCACTAAATGGGTTCAAGCATGAAGTTAATTATAGTTATTAATAATAGGAATAGCAAAATAATAATAGCTCACATTTTCATAGCTCTTCTCACATAGTGGTAAGACAAAGAAAGGCAATACACTGCTGATCCGCTTCTTTGGATAATATATAACCATAATATTAACCCAAAAAGTAATGTTTTGAGAAAGTGGAAAAAGCTTTCAACACATTTATTTTATTTTATTTTATTATTTTTTGTTTGTTTGTTTCAAGTTTTTATTTAAATACTTTTTAGTTAACATACAGGGTAATACTGGTTTCAGCAACAGAATTCAGTGACTCGTAACTTAACATCCTGTGCTCATCACAAGTGCCCTTCTTAATACCCATCACCCATCTAGCCCATCTCCTGCCCACCTCCTCTCCATCAACCCTCAGTTTGTTCTCTTAGTTAAGAGTCTCTTCTGATTTGTTTCCCTTTCTTTTTATTTTTTCCTTTCCCCTATGTTCATTCTTAAATTCCACATATGAGTGACATCATATGGTATCTGTCTTTCCCTGACTGACTTATTCACTTAGCAGAACACACTCTAGCTCCACCCGCATCATTACAAATGTCAAGATTCCATTCCTTTTCATGGCTGAGTAATATTGCATTGTACATATATATACCACATCTTCTTTATCCCCTCATCTGTCAATGGACATTTGTGTTCTTTGCATAATTTAGCTATTGCTGATAATGCTGCCATAAACATTGGGTACACGTATCCTTTTGAATTGGTATTTTTGTATCCTTTGGGTAAATACCTAGTAGCGCAATTGCTGGATCGAAGGAACCTCCATGTCTTCCAGAGTGGCTGCACCAGCTTGCATTCCCACCAACAGTGCAAGAGGGTTCCCCTTTCTCCACATCCTTACCAATATCTGTCATTTCCTGTGTTGTTAATTTTAGCCATTCTGACAGGCCTGAGGTGGTATCTCATCGTGGTTCTGATTTGTATTTCCCTGATGAAGAGTGATTCAACACATTTCTTTTAATATTTACAAATATATTGACTGGTTTTAATCCTTTCTAAGTAGGCAGAGCTCACTGCTGGTCCACAGTGTCCAAGATGACAATACTTGTAAGTGTAATTGTCCTGTGACTACAAGGAGACTGGAAATGTCATAGGAACATAGGATCAGGGCTCTCACTTCTTAAAGCCTCCCCCTACATCCACTCACTCACAACGGAGCTAAGCACATGAAGGAGCCTGCTGATTGACAGGTGTGAGTTGCCTCTTCATTCAGAAAACAACATCAACAGGAAGACCAGTGGCTGCTACCCTCACTTCCTCAGAAAGTACAGCACACAGCATTTGATCAATTTTGCCTTTGAATGAAGCTAGTGTGGAGATAGCCTATCACACTGTACTGTTAATTCTGTCAGATATAAAAAGTATACATTAGAAGAGAGGAATGTAGGAATATGAGCTAAGGAAATGGCCTGCTGAAGTTTAAAAGAACAGAGACTGAATGCCATATGAGTGGGTACAAGTGACGACTTCAACTCCTTTGGGACCTCCGGTCACAATTGCACATTAGCCGTCCTGAGAAGCTTAGAGTTTTTATTTTGCTGCTATGATCTCTGTGGAATTACTCTTCTCCATTGACAAATTCATCAAAATATAATGCATTCAGATAAGAATTTCAAAGTAGGGAGAACCTTACTGGATATGGTATTTGAATGGAAATGAAAACAGTGTATGTTTTCTGACATTCTGCCTTTCTCAAGTTATCAAAACAATCTAAAACCAATATAATGACTTCAGACTTGCAGCACATGGAATATGTTCCATTTTAACTTTCTGGGAACAATGTAGAAAGGTTATAGCAGAACATGGGTCTTTGGAATCAGGGACTTCTCCATTGCAGTGGTTACCTGGAACTCTGCAACAAAAGCCCAGGCAGCTCATAAGATGAGACCTCCCATTAAATTCTTTGGTAGCCATGTATGTTCTACTGACCAGTAAATAACCCTGAAAAAACAAACCACAAACTACAAATGAAAACAAAAAAACTAAAAAGTTACCTCTACTTTTGAAATAAACATACATAATGAGAAGCTTTTTTTTTTTAAAGATTTTACTTATTTATTCATGAGAGACACAGAGAGAGAGAGAGAGAAGCAGGCTCCCAAGGAGCAGGGAGCCCAATGTGGGACTCGATCCCAGGACCCTGGGATCATGACCTGAGCTGAAGGCAGACGCCTAACCATCTGAGCCACCCATGTGCCCCCATAATGAGAAGCTTTATTGAAGTATTCACCTTACCTCTTTGATTATCTCTAGAAAAGTAAATATTAAATTTAGACTATATTCTTGACCATATCCTCATATGGGCTGTTCTGCAGATTTGCTATGTGGTGTTAGATAAGTAAACCGAGATTAAAAACTTTCATGCACCTAATGCTAGAAACATTTAAAGTCACCCAAGAGGTCTGATGGCTGTATTACAATTAAAAACTAGCCTTACCTTCAAGTCTATGATGTGTCATGGACAAAGCATTAAAGTAAAAGTCAGAAATTCAGGTTCTTACCTGAATTCTCACTTGTTTGCAGCATAACATTTGGCAAATTATATAACATCTTTTTTAATGCAATAGGTAAGAATCAAAGTCCTTGGATTTATATGTTTAAGAAATAGAATTTTATGTATTTGTTTATTGTAAGTTAGTTTAACTTCCATTTCACTGGATTAGTGGAAATTTAGTCTTAATATAATTGTATATTCCCCTCTCAGTTTCCCCCAGGTTGCACCTAAACTTCAAAAGTCTTACAGAGGTCCAGTCACGGAGTGTGTGTGTGTGTGTGTGTGTGTGTGTGTGTGTCTGTCTGTCTGTCTGTGTCTGTGTGTGCATGTGATTTGGGGAAAAGCATGATGTGGGGCCATGTTTTGGTCCATTTGGGCTGCTATGACACAATACCTGAGTGGGTGACTTGCAAATAATAGAAATTTATTTCTCACAGTTCTGAAGGCAGGAAAGTCCAAGATCAAGGTTCCAGCAGATTTGGTGTCTGGTGAAAATCTGCTTTCTGGTTTACACAGGGCTGTATTCTGACATAACAGAAGGGGTATGGGAGCTTTCTTGGATCTCTTTCATAAGGGCACTCATCCTAACAGTGAGTGCTCTGCCTTCATGACCTAATCACCTCCCAAAGGCCCCACTTCCAAACACCATCACATGGGGATAGAGGTCTCAAAACACAAATGCAGTAGGGACACCAACATTCAATAGATAGCGGGATACATCAGAATCTTGATGTAAGGTGACCAAAAATTGTTTTTAATTACTCTCACTCTCTTCTAAATGTACATCTCTTTTAGCTACCCCTCCTAGCTTGCTGTAAGACCTCACTTGTTCATATCCATGAGATTATCTCTAGTCCAGAGGCTGCTGGCCACTTCTATGCCCTTCAAGGTTGGAGTGACATCATTGCTATGTTGCCAGGCCACACTGGGCCAGTGGAACTCTGGGAGGCTTCATGATACAGGTCTTTTCTTGTTGATGCCTCATAGCCAGTTTCTGGGAGCTCTACCCAGAGAAATGGAGATCAGGTATTCATTGCTAACAGCAACCTCAAATCCAATCTGCCATTTGTCCTTCTTTGGAAGTTGGCCCAGGTGGCAGGGCACAGAAAACTCCCCATAGAGCCACCTGATTCTTCTGCAGAAAGAGAAATTTTGCCTAGGTTAGGTTTGAGGAAGTTCTCTTTTTACTCATGATGCTTACTTCCTACTTGTTTATTCTTTAAGTTATTTCCATTTCCACTAGCTAGTGAAACAGCCTGAAAGACACTTTATTCCCTTTCCTTTTTGGTCTTGTGTGCCTTTCCTGAAACAATGAGTACATAATGGCCAAACATGAAGGGACTAAGTGATCTCTAAGGATCTTTAGAGTTTGTATTCAAAGTATGAGCAATCTCTGCTTGCTAAATCTGGATGAACTGAAGATAGAATTTTGGATGAATAAGAAAAGCCATTAAGATGAAACAATGATACTACTTAAAAAAATACTCAGAGTAAAGTCTGTTATCCTATATAGTTAGCAAATAGTTATGCTACTTAGGTTTCCTCCTCTATCCAAAAGTAGAACATTCCTATGAAAACTATGAAGCCAAAATCTCTATGAAAACTATGAAGCCAAAATCATGTAAAGTGAAGTAGTTACTATTTCATAAAAGTGAAAACACTCTTCAAATTTCTTTCAGTTAGTGAAAACAGGTACCAAGGTAGGTCTTCCATAAAGGCAGAGTGGAATAAAATGAATTTTTGGACAGTGGGGGAAACCTGTATATAATTTTATTAATCCAGAGTTCACATAGCATTCATAATACATAGCTCTCTAATTTTGACAAAATAGATGCAACACAGACACAATAAATATTGGTTATGCAAAGCTTATATTTCTTTAGTCACTCAGAGGCAATACAGATCCATCTATGACCTTTAATAATTATAATTAATATGTTATCTGAAACATAAAGAAGTATTAGTTAAGGTTAACTTCAAATAGAATGACAATGTTTATTCTAAATATAAATGAAGTAATCCAACAACAATATATATACATGAGATGTGAGCAGTTTGCTTGAACAGCATGCTATAATTGAATGGATCCACTATGCATTGCTTGACACTTTAACAAAAATAAAACAAGTCAGCCAACCTAAAATCCCTTGTGTAAGAAAATGAGGATGCAAATTTGGAAAAAATAACTGAAAGTATAGCAAATATGAACAGAACAGACTTATTAACTCTAAGGAGAGAAAAGTTATACCCAAATCCAGAGTTGAATTAATAATAAACTAGAAGCTTAAGCTTATAAATCCTCCAGGTAAGTTGAGTTTAAATTCATGAACTCTAAGTAAACATTCAAAATGTTTAATTTATAACTGTATTCATTAACATAAATCAACAAATTGATGACAGTTGACTTACTAGTTGATTATTCCATGAAAAAGCAAGTGTTCTTTTTGTTGCACTCAATCAATCAGTAAACTTTTATTGAACCACTACAGATGTTAAACAGGCATTAGAGACACAGACACTTAGGACAAAATCACTTTCTTGAAAAGGCTGATTCAGAACACCTAGTGGTGGAATTCTGGAAAAGATGGCAGAGCAGGAGGATCCTAAGTTCACCTTTTCCCATTCACCAAGACCTTGGTTCACCAAGATAACACCCACATCAGTGTAAATAAACCAGAAAATGACCTGAAGACTGGCAGAACAAACTCTCCATAGCTAAACATAGAGAAGATGCCACAGCAAAAATGGTAGGAAGGGCAGAGACATGAAATGACATGTGAGACTGTCCGTGGGAAGGAGGGACACTACAAGCATGGTAAAGGGAGAGGAGCAGATCCCACACCAGGTACTCCAGGCACAGGAGATCCACACTGGGAAGACAAACCCCCATAATATTTGGCTTTGAACACCAGAGGAGCTTAACTTGTGAGTTTTTACAATCAGTGAGGCTCAACACTGAGAAATTTAAAAATCAGCAGCTCAGCTCTGGGAGAACCAGAGGGCATTAAGAAATTGAGCCCCCGGCCTTAAAGACACAACAGAAGAGCAACCCTGATGAGATACAGCATAGAAGCAGCAATTTGAAAAATGCCTGGGGTATAAAGGAGATTTATTTACTAATCTCAGAGCATGTGCAGAAAGAGGCAGAGATCTTTAGGAGACTTCAAAAACAAAAGAACTGGTGGGTGTCAGTTCCCTCCCCTGTCCCCCACCCAGATGCATGAACACCTGCAGGAACTAGCTTGAACATTCTCTATCTAGCCCATTAACAAAACTCCCTACCCCCATGCTCTCCTATGGACCAGCCCTCTCCACCTCACCCCTCAGCTGGAGTCCATCCAAAGCACCACCATAAGGGTGGCAATGTGCAAACAGCCCCGACAATGGTCAGCACCACTCTAATGTGATACCTGCCCCGGAGAAAGGGGCAAATAACCACACACACCAGTCCCACTCTGACCCAGCAGTGGGATAGGGGAAAACAGATGGTCTGACTGCAGGCCCCACCCACCAACAAAAGCCTCTCAGGAGACAACCCAGGGAGGGGCGCCTGGGTGGCTCAGTCCGTTAAGGGACTGCCTTCGGCTCAGGTTATGATCTCAGGTCCTGGGATTGAGTCCTGCATCAGGCTCCCTGCTCAGCAAAGAGCCTGTTTCTCCCTCTCCCACTCCGCCTGCTTGTGCTCTCTCTCTGTCAAATAAGTAAATAAAATCTTTAAATTAAAAAAAAAAAAAGGAGACAACCCAGGGAGAGCATCGTGCAGTTCAGTGCCACCACAATTCACCACAATTCTGGCAAATGCCTGGTCTGATTCCACTCAAGCCCAAGGTGGCCCCAGACTGACCCATTAACAGCACAGGGACTAAAACCTGCCCTTAATAGGCAAAGAGAGTCATTGTAGATGACTGAACTGAAGGTAAATGTGGCTAAGCCCCATGAGTAGGGCACATGCAACACATATAGGAGACACCTCTGAAGAGCCAGGTTCTGGTGAATAGGAGACCTTGCACTGCAGGGCACTACAGGACCTCCTCCTCTAAGGCCACGACTATCAAGAGCAGGGGACCTAGCTGACCTTCCTAAAACATAGAAACAGATGCAGAGAGTTAGACAAAATGAGGAGATGGAGGAATATATCTCAAATGAAAACATGACAAAATCACATCAAGAGACCTAAGTGAAATGGAGACAATTAATATGCCCAATAGAAAATTAAAAATAATGGTCATTAAGATACACACTGGAGTTGAGAAAAAAAATGGAGGAACTCAGGGAGATGCTCAAGAAAGAGATAGAAAATATAAAAAAAGAACCAATCATAGATGAAAGATGAAAGAACTCAAAACTGAAATTAAAAATATACTAGGTGGAATAAATAGCAAACTAGAGGAAGAAGAAGAATGGATCAGTTACCTGGAAGACAGAAAATGGAAAACAATCAAGCTGAACAGGAGAAAGAGAAAACAATAAAAATAAACTTAGGAAACTCAGCGACACCATCAAGCATAACAACACTTGCATGATAAGGATCTAAAAAAGAGAAGAGAGAGAAAAGGAGGCAGAAAGTTTATTTGAAGAAATAATAGCTGAAAACCTCCTTAATCTGGGGAAGAAAACAGAAATCCAATCTAGGAGACACAGAGAGCTCCCAACAAAATCAACCCAAGGTCTACACCAAGACACATAGTAATTTAAATGGCAAAGGGTACTGATAAAGCAGCAAGAAAAAAAGAAAAGAAAACAGTTTCATACAAGGAAAAATCCATAAGGCTATCAGCTGATTTTTCAGCAGAAACTTTGCAGGCCAAAAGAGAGTGGCATAATATAGTCAAAGCGCTCAAAAATAAAAACCCTCCAACCAAGAATACACTCTCCCGCAATTGATAAAACATTAGCCAGACTCATCAAAAAGAGGGGGGGGGGTGCTCAAATAAACAAAATCAGAAATGAAAGAGGAGAAATAACAACCAACACCACAGAGATACAAAGGATTATTAAGAGAATATTATAAAAATTTATATCAAAAGGTTAGACAACCTAAAAGAAATAGATAAATTCCTAGAAACATATAACCTCCCAAAATTGAATCAGGAAGAAATAGAAAATTTGAACAGACCAAGTTGTAGCAATGAAATTGAATCAGTAATCAAAAAGTTCCCAACAGACAAAAGTCCAAGACCAGATGGCTTCACAGATGAATTCTACTAAACATTTAAAGAAGAGTTAATAACTATTCCTGCCAAACTATTCCAAAAAGTAGAAGAAGGAGGAAAGCTTCCAAATTCATTCTATGAGGCCAGCACTACTCTGGTAAGAAAACCAGATAAAGACATTACAAAAAAGGAGAGCTACAGGCCAATATCTCTGATGAACATAGATCCAAAATCCTCAACAAAATATTAGCGAACCAAATCCAACAATACATTTAAAAAATCATTCACCATGATCAAGTGGGATTTATTCCTGAGATGTAAAGGTGGTTAAATATTCACAATTCAGTCAACATGATACATCACATCAATAAGAGGAAGGATAAAAACCAAATGATCATTTCAATAGGTACAGAAAAAGCATTTGACAAAGTACAACATCCATTCATGGTAAAAACCCTCAACAAAGTAAGGTTAGATGGAACATACCTCAAGATAATAAAAGCCAGATGTGAGAAACCCACTGCTAATATCATCCTCAATGGGGAAAAACTGAGAGCTTTTCCCTCTACAGTCAGGAACAAGACAAGGATGTCCACTCTCACCACTGTTATTTAACAAAGAGCTGGAACTCCTACCCACAGCAATCAGACAACAACAACAAAAATAAAAGGCATCTAAATTGGTAAGAAAGGAGTAAAACTCCCACTATTTGCAAATGACATGATACTATTCATAGAAAACCCTAAAGACTCCATCAGAAATCTACTAGAACTGACAAATGAATTCAGTAAGGTTGCAGGATACAAAATCAACGTACAGAAATCTTTTGCATTTCTATACATTAATAATGAAGCATCAGAAAGAGAAATCAAGAAAGCAATCCTACCTACAAATTGCACCAGAAATAATAAAATACATAGGAATAAATTTAGCTAAGGCGGTTAAAGACCTATACTCTGAAAGCTATAAGACACTGAGAGAAATTGAAAATAACACAAACAAATGGAAAGATATTCCATGCTCATGGGTTGAAAGAACAAATATTATTAAAATGTCCACACTACCCAGAACAATCTACAGATTTAATGCAATCCCTATTAAATACCAACAGCATTTTTCACAGAACTAGAACAAATGATCCTAAAACTTGTATGGAACCACAAACGAACCTGAATAGCCAAAACTTGAAAAAGAACAAAACTGGAGGTATCATAATCCCAGATTTCAAGATAGACTACAAAGCTATAGTAATCAAAACAGTATGGTACTGGCACAAAAATAGACATGTAGATCAATAGAACAGAATAGAGAGTCCAGAAATAAACCCATGCTTTTATTGTGAATTAATCTATGACAAAGGAGACAAGAATATATAATCATAAAAGAATATCTTAACAAATGGTGTTGGGAAAACTGGACAGCTTCATGCAAAAGAATGAAACTGGACCACTTTCTAATACTATACACAAAAATTAAAAAATGGATTAAAGACCTCAATATGAGACCTGAAACCATAATAATCCTACAAGGTATCACAGGCAGCAATTTCTCTGACATCAGCAGTAGCAACATTTTCCTAGGTATGTCCCCTAACACAAGGGAAACAAAAGTAAAAATAAACTATTGGAACTACATCAAAATAAAAAGCTTCTGCACAGCAAAGGAAACATAAAACTAAAAGACAACCTACAGAATGGAAGAAGATATTTGCAAATGATATATCCAATAAAGGGTTAGTATCCGAAATAAAGAAAGAACTTATACAACTCAATACCAAAAAAACCCAAACAATTAAAAATGGGGAGAAGATATGAATAGACATTCCTCCAAAGAAGACATCCTGATGGCTAACAGACACATGAAAAGATGCTCAACATCACTCATCATCAGGCAAATGTGTATCAAAACCACAATGAGATATCATCTCACACCTGTCAGAATGGCTAAAATTAAAATGACAAGAAACAAGTGTTGGTGAGGATGTGGGAAAAAAGGAACCCTTGTGCACTGTGGGTGGGAACGCAAACTAGAGAAGCCACTGTGAGAAACAGTATGGAGATTCCTTAAAAAATTAAAAATAGACTTACCATATGATCCAGTAATTACATTACTGGGTATTTATCCAAAGAATATGTAAACACTAATTTGAAAAGATATATGCACCCCTATGTTTATTGCAGCATTATTTACAATAGCCAAACTATGGAAGCAGCCTAAGTGTCCACTGACAGATGAACTGATAAAGAAGCCGTGAGATAGATATATATAAATAAAATGGAATATTACTCAGCCATAAAAGAGAATGAAATCCTGCCATTTACAACAACCATGATAGATCTGACTTCAACTAACAACCTGAATGAGCTTGGAAATGGATTCTTTCCAAAGCCTCCAGATAAGAGCCTAGGATGACTAACACTTTGATTTCCATCTTGTGAAACCCAGAGCAGAGAAACTAATTGTGCCAAGTTGGATTTCAGATCTGCAGATAATAAATCTGTGAGATTTATTAATATTTACTAATAAACTATGAGATAATAAATGCATGTTGTTTTCAGAAAACTATTACAAGGTTAAAGAGGTAAGTAGAGACCAAACTATATAGGCCCTCATATGCCTGCTAGGCTATTAGAGAAGTTTTCTTCAAAACATAAAAATGAGTGGATTTTGCATGAAAAGTAAATTTTTTCAGCAATGCTCTGGTCTCGTGTCTAAAGTAGACACTAGAAAATAAAATCCTCCACTACAATGTAAGTTCCTTGAAGGTAGGGATTATTGTCTGTACCATGCTACATCTCCGTTCCCTAGAACTGGAAAATATTTATTGTACTCAAAAAATATTTGTGGTTGAATGAATCATACTATCCAGCAGTAGAAAGGGTCAGTAAATTCTTGGTCAAATTTTGCCTATTGCAGTTATGGGCCTACTTGGGGAAAAGTGGTCAAAGTCTTCTTTATCTTTACTCACCATTTTTTGCCCACATTTCTTTTCATGTTCATTAAAGGAATATTTAGTCAAGAAAATCAAAATAGGTTTAGAAAATGGCCCTAAGGTGACAGTGAGTGCTGAAATTGAACCTGCCATCCTGTAAAGGCTAAGAAGGACAAGAGATACATGGTGAGGATATGATGTGGCAGGAGGCCCATCTGGAATTAGGAGTAAATATACCATGAAGCTCTCCTAATGGGTGTTTCTTTTTATTCCCCTTCTGCATCATAGCTACATGTTCTAGATTTCTCACTCACTGAATGTAGTGGAAATAAAACTACATTTCCAAGTTAGTCTTTAGAGTGAACCATTCCAAACAGATACCATAAAATGCCTTGGGCAAACAAAAATAAAATAAAAACCCAGGGAAAATGACTATTCAGACTTACTGGTTTGGGCCTTGGCAGTAAAAGGAATTCAGTTTTTGGAAAATTATGTTTATCTTGTGTATTTTTCATGGTTTTGATCCTGGCCATTATTTGGATTGTCATTTCCTCAAAGGAAAAGATAGAATAAATCCTCATGCTTCTGTGCAAACATAATTCAATACTTTGCATATAATGAATGCTTAATAAATAGTAATGCCTCTCCTACTTATTTAAAAAGTAGAAAACTAAAAACAGATCCCTCAGAAACTGGCAACTATATCATAGTAATCTTATTTCTAATCTTCATTGTTCCATACTCAAAGACAGATAAGAATACAGTTCATTCTTTTGATCATTTGACAATTACTGAGTACCTACCATGTGATAAGCACAATGCCACAGGGACACAGTGATAATCAAATCAAATGTAGTGGGTCCTTCAAAACACAGAGCCTACATTCTACTTGGGGAAATGGTCTTGAGCCAAGTAATCACACTAATAAATATATATCAATAAATTGAGTAAATGTCCTTAATGTAAAGAACATTTTCCTTAGACAGAAAAAAAAAGACTGAAAATAATGCCAGGCATACATTATTATGGAGTTCCTACGTAGCGTGACATTTTGGAGGAACTGCAAGCTGTTTAGTAATGCTAGCACACAAGGCTGGCCATGATGAGAGCTGAAGATGGAGTTGGAGAGGTGGGCAAGCCAGAACATGTCCTGCTGAGTTATCTGGACTTTATTCTGTAGATGATGAGCATGCACACTGTCCTGGGCCTTCCCTTTAATAAAGTAATCATTCCAATTTGCCATATAAATTACAAACTATACACTTATAAATTTCTATATTTAAAAAATATTTACCTAAATAAATAATAGTATTGATAATAATAATTGTGTCTGATTCCTAGAAGAAATTATTGCACTTATATTTGTTCTAATTTATTTAGAATGGAATGTTTTTTGCTTGTAGGCACTATTTCAATTATACACACAGACACACACACACACAATCAATCAATCCGGAAATTGCCCCCTTTGTTTCAGAACCCAAATTGTACAAATTGCATAAACATTTAAAGGGAAGTTTCTGTTCCTTCCCCTTTTATCCCCACTTTTAAACTAAACCAAAAGTAAAAAATTTATCACCATAAGAAATAAAAACTAAATACAGTTAAAGACACCAGCTAGAGAATACGAAATATTTTTCCATTCTGTAGAAAAACACAAAATGTCACATTTTAAGTAACAAAAGAAAACTGTTCTTTTATATCAGCATAACACTAGAAAATAGAAATAAAGATTTAAATTAGCCTTTGTTATAACAATGATAATCAGTCTTACTGTTTCCTCAAAATAAACAATTTGATTAAAATATAAACACAACCCAGAGTTTGAATGAAGAAATTTCAGTCCCTGAATTCATAAAAACTCTAGTATATTAGTTGTTACTTAGCTTTTTTTTTTTTAAGTGGGGAAAAATTGCTGGCCATTTTGTTTCATTTGCTTTTACTCTAACCTGCTTTATTGTCCATGGAAGCAACACAAAAGTGCTCCCTAAATATTTTCTAATAAAAAAAGTGACTACTCAAATAACATAACAGAAACATGTGGAACTTTTTGGAAGGGGGAGTGGTAGAGAGAAGGACTTTTCATTGCTCTAAAATGGAATAGGTAGGGGTGCCTGGGTGGCTCAGTCAGTTAAGCATCCGCCTTTGGCTCAGATCATGATCCTAGGGTCCTGGGATAGAGCCCCACACGGGGCTCCCTGCTCAGTGGGGAGCCTGCTTCTCCTTCTCCCTTGGCCCCTCCCCCCTGCTCGTGCTCTCTCTCTCTCTCTCTGCCCTGTCTCTCAAATAAATAAATAAAATCTTTTTAAAAAATGGAAAGGTAATCTGTGTTGGACAGATCATGTTTCCTCTAATATTCTGAAGATATTATCTATAAGGAAACTGTTAGAGCGTAGATTATTGTTTAAGCACAGATTCATAAAAATTTGGAGTTAAGAGGACCTAAAAGTTGATCTCATCTACATTCTTATTATTCTATGTGCTTCTCAATTTTTCCCAGACTCCTTGCACTTAGGTTGGAGACTTGTGACCAGTTATAGTCAGTGGACTATGAATGAAAGTGATGCATTACTTCTCAGCTGAGCTCTTAAGATGAGGGCACCCCCTCCATCTCTCTCTTCTCTTCCTGTAGCTACCTACTAAACCATGGTTCCTCACACAACCTGGGTCCCTGAGTGACTTACAGAGTGCCTTCTCCAGCCATCTTGCATATTGGAAAATAAATATGAATAAGAAAAAAATTGTTCTGTTGAACCACTGAGATTCTGGGGTTTGTTTGCTGTGGTAATTAACATTATTTAAGCCAAAAGATATAGCATGAAATGTGCTGTAGTGTAACAAAGCTTAAAATATTTGACATTAACCTATGGTCACAAGGCAAGGGAACCGATAGCAGCAGCAAAGATGGAGATAAGATTATGTGATCAGGTATAGGCTCTATATTTGTTAATGCTAATAGAGTAGAAGAAAGACCATGTATTACTTAACTTGGAATTGATAGAGGAGGTCATCGAGAGGACATGATCTCCAGTTGACCTGTGAGTTACACCTGAGCACCGCCTTCCCTGTCCTTGAAATATACATTCTGCCCACTGTTGCCACAGTGGGAGCTATTCCAAGGACGTAGCCTCAAGAGTAAGGTGTTGTTGAAGCCATCTTCATGATGTATGTGACTGAACCCGATTTAGGCCTCTATAAACTTTTAAGATTGTGCTAAGGTGAGGAGATCTGGTCATTTTGTAGCCACTGAAGACAAGCCTTGTACACAAGTTTCCTTGCTTATTAAAACGGCCACCTACCAATCTGGAGTGGTCCGCCTCTTTCTCTGGTCTCTTCTTGCCCTCTGCATACCAGGGGCCAATTTACAAACCAACAGTAGTCCCAGGGAAAGGATGTATATTAATTGATATTGGCTATGTTTCATAATATATTATGAAAAGTGATTAGCACAGAAGAATTAGCCAGTTTACAAACAGAAATTTGGGCCTTGCATGATTGGAAAAACAGAGTTTTCAGATTCTGACGATAAGCGAATAGAATGAAATTGACTTTGAGGGAGCAAAACCAGTATACCTTTTCTACTGAATAAAAATAAATAGGGAAAAGATCAGATTATAGGTATAGCTGACATATATGTTCCAGAGAACTTCAAGTTAGCTTCCAATATTTGGGGGAGATGCATGGAATAAGAAAACAAAAAAAGTAAAGAAGACTCCCAAATCATAACTCATGGAACTGACTGGAAGCAAATAAATCAGAAGTCCTACTGCATTTTCAAAGGAATGCTTATAAGCTTGGACCATAGAATCCCAAATAAACAAGAAAATACTGTGGGCTTTCAAAGTTATGGGGGAAGAAACTGGTTGAGAAAGCTTTTTATTGAACATAGTTTCCAATTCCTCTTTCAGATAAACCAAATATAATAGGAAAGAAGAAACATCCCAGAAGGCAAAGCCAAAGAATAGGTAGAACAATAGATATAGGAAGTCTTCCAGAGCAGAACAAGAAACTTAATCAAGGAACCCCTGCCACCTCAGGATAAAAGTTCTTAGGATGTCTGTTCAATGGGATTCCAGAATTGCTTACAGACAAGTGACTCCTACGTGCCACCCAGTTTTCCTTTTTCCCTGTGGGATTTATTACAGATATCCTGTTCTTGTTCCATTATTTATATCAAAATGAGAAATTAATTCATATTTAATTGACCCATGAGAATTATTTTTGTCATCAACTATATGTAATATTAAAATAAATTTATATATTTTGTAAAATATTAGCAGGTATTAGCAGGTAAACCTTTCTGAGGTTTCAACAAAGGCATTCTATTTAAAAGTGAAAATTTGGGGACGCCTGCATGGCTCAGTTGGTTGAGTGTCCAACTGTTGATCTCAGCTCAGGTCTTGATCTCAGGGTCATGAGTTCAAGCCCAGTGTTGGGCCCCACAATGGGTGTGTGGCCTACTTTAAAAAAAAGTCAAAATTTCTCCTTCAGAACATGCCAAAGACAATGACATCTTCAAAATATAAGTCAGCATGTATGCCCCAGAAATCTTTCTTGGTTTTACTGCATTTAAAGGCCATCCATCTGAAATCAGGATGTTAGACTTGAAATCTAAGGCAGGATAGCATAGTGAATTGATGATATTCACTGAACATAGTTTTGGACTCTAATGGTGTTAGTTCAAATTCTGTCTCTGACAGTAACTAGTACAATCAAAGTTCTTCATGTCCCATTGTCCTCCATTTCTTAATATGGAGCTATGGGATTGTAAGGATTAAATATGATAATATATGACACATGGTCAATGCTCAATCATTGGCTTGGTATAAACAAAGGTATACACAATAAACTCTCCTATTGAAAAAGAGAGACAATGGGAGATTTATAGGCATCACTGATCCTCAGCAATTCTGAATCCCACAAGGCACATGTTGCTAGTTCTTTCATTAAGACTAAAAGCCAGGTCGTGGTTCTTTGCTCTACACTGCGGTCCCTTAGTTCTGCCCTTCCAGTCCTTCTTCCTTCATCAGGCAATGTAACCTGTATTTACAGCTGAGTAATTTTATCAGTTTGCTTCCTGTATGTAAAATGGGGATCCAACTTCCTCTTTTTATTCTGCACTGTTTCTGTCCCTTTCCAATCAAGCTAGCAGTGTTTCTGTCTGTATAATTCTCTTAAATTTTCTTTGGTCCCTTATGAATCATATTGGGGTTCACTTTGTTAGATAAAAGCCACACTCAGAGGCATCTTCAAGATATTTTCTACCTTCGGGCTAAGCTGAGGCTACGAGAACAAAGCCCCATTGTTTAACTGAATAGTTCTCTGAGTTACAACTTTACATCTTTCTGAGGTTTCAACAAAGGATTTAATTATCACATTTATGATTTGTTTTTAAATCATAATTTCCTGGCTTAAAAAAATAAGCATTTATTATCTCTCATAGTTTCTGAGAATCAAATATTCATGGGCAACTCACCTAGGTGATTGGGTTATGAGGTCATAGTCAAATGGGGGCCAGAGATAGTTACCTAAAGGCATGACTAGGGTTGGAAAATCTACTTTTGAGGTGGATCACTCACTTGGCTGGCAAATTGTTTGTCGTTGTTGGCAGTGAGCCTCAGTTCATTCTCATGTGTCCCTTTCCACAAGACTATTTGAGTGTCCTTATGATATGACAGATGACTTTACCCAGGTAAATGATCCAAAAGAGGACAAAATAGAAACTGAAATATTTTTTATGACCTAGTTTTGAGAATCATACAAAACCACTTCTACAGTATTCTATTTTTCACATTGGCCATCCATGACTCAAAGTGGGTGAGTACCACATCAAGACACAAACACTAAGAGAAATGGTACAGAGGGGGCCATCTTGGAAGCTAGCTCCCATACTGCCTTCTAGTGATAGAAAATAGATATTAAACAATAAATATCATAAGTAAAGTATACAGTATGATCAAAGATGTTAAGTGCTATAAATGAGAAGAAAGAAAAAGAAGACCAGGGTTAAGGTTTGGGGAGAGCAGTTTGCAGTAATAAGTTATCAGTGTAGGTCTCATTGAATAGATGATAGTTTTATAAAGACTTGAAGAGAGTAATTTTATAATACCAATATTCTAATGATATACTGACATATTTTATTTATTTCAAAGACTATAATATTTTTCAATCAGAATCACTTTAATGTATTATGAAAACATATTTCTTGTTATGTCTAAGGCTACATACAAAGGTTATAAAAGTTTCTTTCCAAGGATTTGGTGTTCACAGGCCTTGTATAAGAGGATTACAAGTTAGTAAAAAGATTTACAGTAATTCTTAGTGATCTGTTATTTATTTGTGAATTCTTAACCGTTTTTAAAAGTCATTGAGCTATTCTTCTTACTTAAAAATCAGCCTCTAATATTTGATGCATACAAAAGAATGTATGTAACTAATGAAGTATAATAATAAAATGAACACACATGAAACACCATCCAAATTAAAAGCTAGAATATTGTCTCTTCATTGGAAGTTTTTTATTCTTTCCTAATCCTATTCTCCATTTTACCATCCCCAAGGTAATTGTTATCATTAATTTGAGTTGATTTTTTTATTTTTTTAAAACACTTTTACCATATATGTGAATAGCGCTAAAACATTATATATTCAATTTGCTTATTTTTGAGCTTATAAAAATTATGTGTTGCATATAGCTCTCTGAATTTTTTTAAGTAGCATTTTCTGTCTAAGCTTTACTTGTATTAGTGTATATACTGTCTTTCATTCAAATTTAACTTATGTACCATATTCCATTGTATGGATAGAGCACAATTTATTTATACTTTCTCTGGTCAATAAATACATAGTTCCAGTCATCCTTGCAATTAAAAATAATGATCCTGGGAAAATTCTTAGACAGCCTTTTCTAAGGTAGAAGTGATCGTTTCTCGGCCTCTTGGCTAAGATTGTGTGACTAAGGTAGAAGTGAAGTAGGCCAAAACAGCATTTACAGTAATAACAATAACAATAATAAAAATAGAAACCTAGGAATAAATTTAACAAAAATTTTATACCTTCCTTTTTTTTTTTAAAGATTTTATTTATCGGGCGCCTGGGTGGCTCAGTTGGTTAAGCCTTCGGCTCAGGTCATGATCCTGGAGTCCTGGGATCGAGTCCCACGTTGGGCTCCCTGCTCAGCAGGGAGTCTGCCTCTCTCTCTGACCCCCCCCCCATGCTCTCTATCTCATTCTCTCTCTCAAATAAATAAATAAAATCTTTAAAAAAAAAAGATTTTATTTATCTATTTGACAGAGAGAGACACAGTGAGAGAGGGAACACAAACAGGGGGAGTGGGAGAGGGAGAGGCAGGCTTCCCATGGAACAGGGAGCCTGATGCAGGGCTTGATCCCAGGACCCTGGAATCATGACCTGAGCCAAAGGCAGATGCTTAACGACTGACCCACCCAGGTGTCCCCCAAATTTTATACCTTTCTGTAGACAAATCTAAACCTTTATTGAGACAAATAGGAGTCAAATAGAGATGTATATCATATTCATCAATTGACACAAAATTTCAATTCTAATTAATCTATAGATTAATTGCAATTTCAATAAAATCTTACATAGTTTCAAAGGAATTTCACCAACTGATTATAAAATTAATTTGAATTTACAAAAACCTAAGAACAACCAAAATACTCTTAACAAAGAAGACAAATAGGTTTTGGGAGCTTGTCCTATCCAGATATAGTAAAGTCAAAAACACCTGATTTTCATTATGTGTAATGATTACTTTTTTCCTTAGGCAGATATATCCTGGGAAAAACAATCAATATCAAATGCATGTAGACATCTTAGCCTTACCGTGTATCAAAATTGCAACAAAAAACTATTAAAATACACTGTTAGCATGGAAATAAATTTTCTCTTAATGGGACTCAATAACTACAAAGTAAAATTATTAAATTAATTATATGTATAAGTTTTCATGATTTTTATCAGGGATATTTGTTTAACTTACAATAATAATTGATTGATGGTTTTCCGATAATGTCCCCATAAACTCTTCAGAATCTTTTATCTGAGGTGACAGTCCATTTCAAACTGTGTGGACTGAGAGATCTAAATGCCTTTGATCACATTCCAAAAGAATGTGGGAATAAGAACAAAGTCTAAACGTTCTATAGTATGATGCCAGGCCCAACAGGACCTCTATCACTTCACCTGACTAAATGCTTTGATCTTTTCCCACTATAATAGATCAGAGTTTGTACTGAAAGATTTCAATTTCTCCTCTGGCCAGGCAAAATTTCAGTATGGTTGCTTAATAAAATCAATGATACACACCAGTTTGTAATAAAATTTTCAATCAGAATACAGCTTTTGAATATGTATAAATATGCATGAATATGACACATGTTCCATTGGCTTATAAGAAGAACACAAAACCAACGCTCCACCTTCATGCATCGTCCATTTTAAATTTTAAAATTTCTGGTAGTAATATTTGCTTTTTTTCCTCAAAAATGTTGCACTTTTTGTTTGATATAATGACTTTCTCTAAAAAGCCTTAATTGACCCCATAAGGAACTCACCACCATCTCTTTGTATGATGCTAGTATCCAGTATACAAAAATAGCATAGCTTTTGTAGTCTCTTATTCCACCAAACTGTTCACATGACTGTTTTTCCATACAGATTGGAATCTTTTGAGAACACAGATGGCATCCTATTCATCTGTGTACCACACCTACGGGAAAGTAAACGGTATTCCTCTCGAAGAATCTTTGAGCTGTTATCTCCACTGCCACATCAACCATAATATGGTTACTTTCATAATCAATTCTTTCACAGCTTCCTTTAGTTTTACTTAAAGAACTTTTGAGTGTTGTTTTTCAGAAAATCATTATGTGACCTTTTCACACCAATTTATGATGTCATTGATCCATGCTACATTTACTTAATGTTTCCCATGTGTCAAGCACAGTGCTAGGTACTAAGTATATAAATATGAAGAAGACACAGCCTGCCCTTAAAGAATTCAAAGACCAGTCAGAATACAAAAACTAATAATTACAATGCAATGTAAGTGCTATAACATAGACAGGAACAGAGTGATCTAAAAACATACATTTAGTGACTGGTTCTGGCTACTTGAGAAAAGATTCAAAGAGGTTAACCAATTGGCTGATTTTGTCAGATGAAGAAGGAAGCAAATTTTAGGAAGAATGTGTGCAAAGACATGCAGTCAAGAAAGGATCAGGCAGATCTAGTGAATAAGGAGCTGCTCTGTGTTTAGAGCACAGAGTATCTGATGTGGAGAGGAGAAAGGCTGGGAAGTTAGCCAGAAGACTAGAACAGATCTCAGAAGCAATGTTATCCTTACACAGGGGCCATGATAATCTTCTCTGTATTGTTGCAATTTTAGTATATGTGCTGCTGAAATGAGCACTTAGAGGCAATGTTAAGAAATGTATACTTTATCTGTGGCAACTTAAACATAGAAGAAATTGTTAAACAAGGCAGAGACATAATCAGATTTAGCTTTAGGAATGGTCATGCTGGTGGCAGGATGAAGACAGGTTTGGAAGGTGAGGAAAGTTTGTGGTATAAGGACCAATTAGGAGGCTTTTAAATCTCCTAGGGAAAAGATGAGGTGAACTTTCAAATGGTGGAGGCATTGTGGGGTGTAAAGATTAATGTGTTTGATATTAATGAAATAAACTCAACTGAGCAAAGTAGAAAGAAGAATCAATAGGATGGAGGAGATAAGGATGATTCCTCGTTTCTTCTATGAGACACTGACATGAGAAGAATCTCTCTGGGTTTAAATAATGTTTGGGGTGCCTGGAAAACAGACAGGCAGACATGTCTAGTAGATAAATGTATCTGGAATTCAAGAGTAAAGTTGAGACTCACTGATTAGAAGTTGTCCACTTGTATCTGGTAATGAAAACCATGAAAGTAGATCAGATCATCCAAAGTTTATATGGAAAGTAAAAATGAAAGAGAAAAGAGTAGAACTTGAGTCATCCACCAACATATAAATAGTGGCCAGAAGATGGGGGGCGGGGAGCCTGTGAAGAATCCCAGATAGACTAATCAAAATGATAACTAGAAGCCATGAGAGAATAGGCAATTACTGTCAAAAACTGCAAATCCAAAAAAAAAAAAAACAAAAAACAAAAAACTGCAAATCCCTCAGGTGAGACAAAACCTTGGTTAAATTTGTCAAATAAGAAGAAACTGCCATGGAGGTTGGAAAAGCCATTCAGGGCAGGGCAGGAGTCAGAGAATAGATTACCAAGGTTTGAGGGGCAGGCATAGAAGATGTAAACTATTTTTTAATAAGAATGATGCTGAAAGGAAGGAGACATATAAGTGCAATAATTTGAGCAAAAGGTTAATGGAAGGCTTCTTTTTTTGCAACCTGAAAAGAAAGAGCTAAAAGAACAGGCAAATTGTTGGTAGAGAAAATAGAAAAGATAATGGGATAAAATGTCTGTATAAATGATGGAAACTGAGATACTGGTATACTAGTTTGTTACTGATGCTGTAGTTTGGTAGCTTACAGTTCTGGAGGTCAGAAATCCAAAATGGGTTTTATGGAGCTAAAAAATCAGGATGTCAGTAGGTCTGTGCTCCTTTCTGGAGGCTACGGGGGACAATCCATTTACTTGCCTTTTCAAGCTTCTAGAGGCTACCTGCATTCCTTGGTTTGTGGCCTCATCCTTCATCTGTAAAGCCATGGCATCTTCAAATTTCTCTCTCAATCTCCCTCTCTCTCTCTCTTTCATATCTCAGCTTCCACTGTCATATATCTTCATATCTCCTCTCACTCTGACCTTGATTTTCCTTTTACAAGGATCTTGTGAGGAAATTGGGCCAACTCAGATAATCCAGGATAATCTCCTTAACTCAAGATCCTATACTTAATCACGTCTGCAAAGTCTCTTTTGCCATGTAAAGGAAAATATTTACAAAGGCCAGAGATTAAGATGTTGACATTTTGAGGGGACCATTATTCTGTTTACCACACTGAGTAAGGGTGGAATGATTAAACTAGGAAAGGACAATCAACTCTTCTTCTTTTAACAGGAGAGAAGAAGACCAGAGTGTATGATGTCATATGCAAGTACAGAAGCAAAGGTGGGAGCTGGTCCTGTTTGGTGGCCATATTTTCTTCTTGGCAGCATTGGAAAGGTGAAGTATGCCATTGACAAGAGGAAGAAGTTTTTTGAAGACCCAGTAAAGTTGGTTGCAGAGAACATAACAAGAAAAGGTGAAGAGACCATGAAGAAGCATGTGGGAGCTCCAGTGGAGCTAGAAAGCATAAGGCCTATGTGGAGCTTATTGACTTAGCATGGAGATTTGTCCAGCAACACTTTGAAGTCTGGGAACAGAATCAAAGAAAATGAATAGTTGGATTCATCAAGTGATGGATGTCTGAAGGGTGGATACAGCTGGGAAAATAAGGAGGAATGTAAGCAAGGATCCTGATGAATATACGTGATCATTGAAGCCACTGATCCTAGCATTAGGCTTGGTCAGGTTCACTCTTCCCTGATTTTGAAATTTTGTAAAAATTTATTTAATGTACAAGATGTTTGTGTGTGTGTGTGTGTATGAGAGACTGAATGAGAGAAACAGAGAGAGAGAGAGAGTTTCCTGAGCCTTGGAAATGCAAAATTCTTGGCTATAGCACTGAGAGATCAATATCCTTATGTGACAAAATCATGTCAGTAACCAAAGTAACTTGGTGGAAGTTGAAACATAAAAGTAGATTAGGATGATTAAGAAATCCATCCTCATTCTTCCAGTACATCATATTAATTTAATTTTTTCTGAAATCTGTCTTTGAAAGGCTGATTAATTTTACTGAAAGTTTATTTAACAAAGTTTAAAGTGAATCAGCAAATAAAGGGAGTTTTCCCACTGGTAGAGATAAAAAATATAATTTACTACATAATTATTTGGTAATTACTTTGTCATCAGATATATTTTATGAGAAATTTAACTCTATCTCCCATGTAATCTGTTCCATTTAGTTTAACTCTGGGTCTCATTATTCTCATTTTATCAGTTACAATTCATTAAAATATTATGCCAATTTCATTAGCAGGTCAAAAACTGTCAGTCAACATTCTAGAAAGCCACAATCATTTCATTATTGAACATTTTACTTCTCAATTTCCCTAACTAGGAGTATACTGGCAAGCTTTTTATCAAATATGAAATGTTCTCTTAATAATTTGTTTTTTTTTTCTTAAAGTATTACATTATGTTTTGTTTATTTAAATACCCTACTACTTTCCTATTGTTCTTTTCTTGGCCTCATTCACACAGACAACCAAGTGGATCTAATGAATTTTTAATATTTTAAACCACTTAGAAAATCAGGTACATGTTAAAGTCACATAAAGAACTTTGCAAAAATACAGATAGGGATGAGATTAATAAATGTTTTGGAAGAAAAGGAATGTCATACTCAGTGCCCTGGATTAAGATGACTTTTATAGCATTTGGCAGTAGGGATAGATCAGAGGCAGGGGCTCTGGAAAGGAGCACATTTCCGCTCATAATCCTGAGCTAAGATTATGGCCATAAACATGGCAAGATTATTAGAAACGGAAGAGAAATATGTAAAATAGGCTTAAAAGAAGCTACCCTAACCATCTCACAGAGTTGTTCTGGAAACAATGTGAAATTTCAGAGGGAAAATTTAGAAAAGTCAGAATTCTTTATATGTGTAAGTCTTCACATTATTCATTATGTAAGAGCCCATTTCTCTCTGAAGGCTCTGTGTTTCCCTTGAAAGATTTTGTGGGAGGAGTTCATGCCTGCCACCACAAACTTCTGCAGTCAGTACTCACAGCCTGCTTTTGCAATGGGCTATGAAAGTAGACTTTTATTAGTTGCTTCCTTAAAAAACATTATCTACATATCATCTTTTAAAAATGAAAGCTGTTTGAGGAAGATATTTGTATTGTTTAAATATTTACATATATAACATCCAATATTATGCTCTGAGCCATTGTCTCTTTTGGAATAAAATTACATGCCAGTAGTCATAAATTTTGATAAATGAGAAAAGTGGTGTTTCTCGTTTTTTCTGCCATTGTATCCAAGTGAATTAATAATAAATTAAAGTTAATAAAATTTAAAAATGCAGTGCAATAATAAAATTACTCAATATTTAAATGTGACATAGATTTTTACTATTAAAAAATAAAGAAATGAAAATATACCAAAATTAGTTGTATCTATTGTTCATTTTAGTTTTTCATCAAGTTTTCATGCCATGGAATTCTCCATCTTGTCCCTTGTTAGTGCTTACATCTGAGAGTAATCTACTGACTATGACTTTAGGAGTTTGAAACTGAATGAGGGATAGTTAAAAAACAAGGTATTAAATTTTTTGAACCATTAGTCAACAAATAATTAGTCATATTGGCAAACAACTGCATTTGCAAGGTATAACTGCTGAAATAAGCATGTTTCAGAAAATGTCAGCTGTAGGGCAATCATTGTTACTATAGTAAACAAGAAAAACAAACCTTATCACAATGAAATGCTTATTGAATGAAACTTTTATTCAGCAAGAAGGTGCCACTGCAACTTTAATGTACAAAATAAAGTATTTCCTCACCTGTGCGTACATTAATCTCTTCAAATTTTGACAAATCATCATAATAAAATAGTATGGCTCATTTTAAGTTAACTTAATTTATATTAAAAAAGATAAACTAGATAAATTCAGAAAGTAATTTTCATATCTCAAATTTCTTATTTTACTAAGGGATCACTATTGGTTTCCTTTGATTAGCTTCTCTATTGGTGCATTTAAAATATAACAAACAAAAAATAAATAATACAATAAACAAAATTTTGACTAATATTTTCAGAAGCATCTATTCTAAAATGAGTTTATTTGTATTCTATTTATTGTATGTGTCCATTTTAAAATGTGGAACTGAAGCATGTTTCACTAAGACATTTTTTGCTGATTTTTCCCAGTCTATTTTCATTAAGATTCTGTTATATTGCCAAGATGCCTCTTACTTCAACATATTTCAAAATGGATACCATAAAAAATATTAATAGTCCTGTTGGATTATTACATCTGCTTACACTTTTGAGATTATATCATCACTTTAAAGTTGAGGTAAACCTGTGTAATATAAACCTCACACTTAAAAATTGGTGATTCAATGATAAATGTCCTCATTCTCCTGATTTTCATTTTGCTGAGTTTACTACCTAATTCACAAATAGCATTACATTATTTAACATAACTACTTCTATAAAATATTTCATCCTAAAGTAAAGAAACTAATTTACAATTCCAACTTCATCTTAGACTTGATATTTGTGAATCTGAATTATTTTAGAAACTTTTTCTTAAATCCGTTTGGTTTCATTGTAGATACCAAGGGAACAGAAGTTAAATTCCTTATATTTCTACTTTCTTCATTCTCTCTCTTTAGGTACAACTCTCTCTTTCTCTCTTGAGAGAGTCCTAGAAATGATACAGAGATGAGATAATAATAGAGTTTTCTTTCTATTCCCATAGGTTGTTATATTCTGACCCCAGAGATACAGGAGAGCTTTCAGAGTAATTCTGAGTTTTTCCAAACTTCTTTTAAACTCTGAAGAGAATTACCAATAATAAACTCAACAACTACAGTAGCCAAATTAATTTACCTAATCTTCAATTATCAACTTGATAAATGGTATTTTCAATAAATTTAATTGTAAAATTATGGTACCTTTTTTTTTTTTCACTTACAAGTCAATGCATTCAGTGAGCATTTGCATTTTTCTTTCCAAGATGTTTAGTTACTCCAAAGGGGAAAAAAAGGACTAATTAGTGTATGAATTCCCTTTGAACTTTTTATTGCCTTTCCCATTACTTTTCTTAGTTATAGCTCCAAGTATGAAATTATCTACTCATCAATATATTAGGCAAAATTCAACCTAACTGGTACATTGAGAATGATTTACAATCTGTTGGATTAAATAACTGAAACTTATGATGTAGCCATTACTATCTGAAGCCAAGCATTCCCATTCCCTCCCCTCAACTCTTCTTCATTCACTCCTCTATCACTAAAATTACCTACTTTCCTCAAGCTTGGCCCTTCCCTACATAATTGTAGAGTTTCTCGAAACTAGTGGAGTCTCTCTGGATTTGTAGACTCTTGACTTAGCCTGATGGGTAGTCAAGAATTTGGTAGATTCTAAGAAGTCTAACTATTTTTATTTAGAGATGTAGGCTACATTAATAGGGTCAAGCTGGCTTCACCTTCTTCCTTTCCACATCTGATTTAGGCTGGGTATTTGGGGTGCAATGGCTAAAAAAGACTGGCCATATGAACCAAGTCTAGTTCCCTAGAAAAGGTCAAGAGTCTATGTGCATTGTAATGTTTTATTTTCTCTGGCTTCTCCCTAGACTCAGAGAAGTAGAAAGTCTTGTGTTTTCAGCAAGGATTAAATTCTCTCTACAAAAGTATTTTGGTTGCTGCACTTTAGATGGGTGTTAATCACTTTTACATGTTTTGACTACAGGTATTTCCCTCAATAGACTCAGGTAGGTACAAACTCAGCTTTACAAGGTCCATTCTTTTCCATGCTTGTGGACACCATGCAGGCCTTCTCAAAATTACTAAGAAAAAAAACATTCTTCTCAAAAATACTATGGCCTAAGTCAGATCCATCAGCAAACAGTGAATGAGACAGAGGTGTGTGAAAGAAAGTTATAGAGCAGGGCTCTTGAGACTAATACCTTTGAGAAGAAATGCAGGAAGCCACAGAGAGCAGAGGGAGAGGCTAAATCACAATGAATTTGCAGTAAAGGACTCAGCTGAATTCACAGGGAGATTTGGAGGTAGACTAGACTTTTGGAGTCAGAATTAAGGTAGAGGCCTGGCCTTCTATCCTGCATTACTCGTTGCTTCCCTGGGAGAGGTTGCTCCCTGTTGCCGAGGGCAATTGATGTGAGGCACTCAGCTGTGAACAGTTTGTAGCAAACACACATGGCAATTTGGAGAATGAGTGTTTCATCCTAAGCGGAGGTATGGGTGGTGCACTGCAAAATTCACTACCTACTATCTAACTATTTTATGGGAATTGAGAAAAAAAAGCATATGTATTAAGATGAAACAGTCTTTGTCATAGTGACATTTCAGTAACTTTACCAGGTGAAAATATAACAGTCCTTTAGAAGGCATTTGTTCCTTTATCCACACCACAAACTAGGGTTTCAGGGGCCAACCTGCAAATATAACAATTGATGATCATGGGACTCCTGGGTGGCTCAGTCGATTGAGTGTCTGCCTTCGGCTCAGGTCATGATCTCAGAGTCCTGAGATTGAGTCCCGCATCGGGCTCCTTGCTCAGCAGGGAGCCTGCTTCTCCCTCTCCTACTCCCCCTGCTTGTGCTCTCTCTCTCTTTCTCTTTCTCTCTGACAAATAAATAAATAAAATCTTTTTAAAAAATTGATGATCACAAGCCTTGCTATTCTATAGCATTAAGAATAGCAGAGTGAATACTGACCACCTAACAGCAGTAAGAAACCTGAGAATGGTGGATCTTAGTGAGTTGAAGACTTGGGGAATAAACCAGGCCAGAGTGCCTGAAAAACTGCAGGCACTCTAGATTTCAGAAACCAATAAACCTAAATAAAGGTCATAGTATAAACTGGGCCATATCCTGGTACTTATCCTTATTCACCAACAGCTGTTTCTACACCAGTGTTTCCCAGTGGACTCTTCCTGCACATCAGTCCTATAAGATGCTCATGAAAGGAAGTTCTAGGTCAAATGTGATTGGGAAACTCACCATTCCAAAAATCCCCCTTAAAGATTGCAGTGTTTGTTAGGATATTAAAGTCTCAAGAAGTCAGTCTACTTTTTTTTTTTTGAACCTTTTCATTTTTCACATTCATACAATTATACCATCCTATTTCATGCAACCATTATTATCATTCTAAAGAAATCATGTCCTGGAGAAATGAAGCTGGGTCATCCTTCCCCATGTGATGCTAAAATGTCTTATGGGAAAAAAATAAATACTTCAATTAATCAACAGGCTGCTTTGCCAGGACAGAATCCAAATATACTCTTGTGGATATCTTTTACTGAAATTCCTCTGAGAAATTTAGGCAAAAAAGCAATTGCAACTTTAATGTCAACAAAATAGTTTTTCTGTCAGTGAGTCACATGTGTCTACAAACTTTTTTTCTTACCTATTCAAAATAATCCATTAAAACACTATTCACTTTTTCATATATACCAACATTTGAATTTTCAGAATGTCTATGTGTGTATCACTATAGGAAAAGCCAGAAGGGCTTTTCTGAGTTGAGATGGGATGCAGGCATAATAAACTGACAAACCCTTTCTATATAACATGATACAGGCAGAGAAAATGTGTCACATGGAAGAAGGAGGGCTTTGCAGTGACATGAAAAAGGGATCCAATTCCGGCTTCATTCCCTAGCTGAGTAACCTTACCCAACTGCTTCCCTCCTTTGACTTCAGGTTATACATATGTAACATGAAGATGACATCATCTATTTTGAAAGTTATGTTGGAGATTAAATGAAATAACATTTGTATAGGGAAATAAATTCAGTGGGACCTTGCTTAACAAACAGTACTGTTTCTTACCTACCCCCTTGTCTTATTCCTTCTAGATGATCCAGAGGAAATGAGGGGTAGATTTTCCAATAATTATTTTCTTCATAATCTCCCTTTTTTCCCCCAATTTTTTAAACTCATGATCTTATTGATCCTACAGGCAAGAATCAGGAAGCACATTGAAAGGGAAAATACCAGGATAGCTTGAATCAGAAACATGATAATGGGAGGCTTAGAGACTAGACAAGACAAAAGCATGAAGATTTCCCTTATCCAAGGTTGTTCTTTAGCTTCTGTCTCTTGAAGGTTTTTGTAAAAGGAGAAAATCCTATAACCCTTTATAAATTTTGACATTTTTCCTAATACAATTTGGACATTTTAATCATAGCAAACTATTTCTACCTGGCAATTAACAATAAATCCATTGTAGAGTTTGAGTTAAATGCAAATTAAAAGTTAAAAGTCACTACTCTTCATTTATCACATAGGCAAAAATCAGAAAGTTTGATAACATGCTGTGTTTGCAAAGGTTTATGTAAACCAAAATTGGTACAACATAGGGAAGACAATTTGGTAACAGCTGACAAAATTTGAAATGCATCCTTTTTGACTCAGCAATACCATTTCTAGCAATTTATTCTGTAAATATTCTCTTGTGTGCAAAATGAAGCATGTTCCAATGTACAGCACTGTTGGTGATAGCAAAAGCCTAAAAACAGCCTAAATTTCTATCATTTAAGAACTATTTAAATAGTTTAGTATATCTGTAAGATAGAGTAATATCTATAATTAACTGTATACCATTTATAATAATACTGGTCTTCAAGATATAAAGTGAATAAAGCAAGTTAAAGAATATTGAAAAATGTAAAATGTATCTGCATTCAATAGGCATAGGTTATCTCTGGAAAGACAGCTAAGAACCTGACAACAGTTGCCTTCAGGGAGGGTATATCCCAATTTCAGCTTTGAAATACTCTGCAAAATATTTTAAAGGGAAAAGAAAACTTCCAATTAAACAATGTGAACTGAAACTAAAATGGGAACATGTCCTTAATTCCCTCAAATAGTGCTGTTTAATACAAAGAAAGTGTTTTAGTTTAGTTGCATGAAAATTAAAACAAGCTCTTCTAATATTTTCCAGAGATGCTAGGTGGATGATTATTCCATATATCTATCATATTTGGGTCACCCTCAGCTCAACATATACTTTAACTATTGAACCCTTTGAGCTACAAGTCTGTATTCAATCAAGCCATTTACTTTGTGATGATTTACATTCAAGCAAAATAAGAAGGGATAAGCATTCATATTTTTAAAGTCAGTATAATCCATTTTTTCAGTGACATATTCTTCTTTCAAAGGCAATTTCTGTCTGAAATCTACAGACAGAAATAATACTATCAATTTTTATGGTCCATTATGTTAGTCATGGCTTTAAAAGTCAGGTTTTTTCTTTAAGAGGTAAACTTCAAACTCAGAGAACTTAGTAAGTAATTAGTTTGTCAATATTAAGGATGTGTTCCCATAATTAAACTTTTAGGAGGTAGAAGAAATTTAATTTTTATTTATTATGTAAGAGCATTTTAACACTACTCTCATAGGAAGATGGCTTTTTTTCCTTGACGCTATGTTATCATTATCTCTGTGTTGTGGGGTATCTCTCCTTCCCACTATAGTTTTTTTTTTTTTTAAGAAAGGGGCTAGGATAATTGGAAAAGACTTTTAAATATAATTCAAGGTAAGGAAAGAGGCAGATGCCTTTTGAATATAATATAACCTTTAATGTTTGATGTGAATAGCTTGGAAACCCTTCACAGTGAGAGACATTTGATTTTTTTACACTATCTGGAATTGACCAAAACTAGAAGTAAAGTAAGCTGCCACCTGGAATCTGCACTACCTCTGGGGCTTCATCCTCTACAACTTCCTCTGAATCCATGGTACATGAAGCATGTTCAATGGAGGAACAGCATTGGCATTACCTGGAAGCTTGTTAAAAAAGAAGAATCTCAGGCCCTACCCCAAACTTCTTAATCAAAATCTGCACTTTAAACTAAATTTTCAGGTGACTTGAATGCACATTAAAGAGTGAGAAGTAATACTCTATATCTGAAAGTCCTCTCCCCTCCTACTCAGCAAACATTAACTGTGACAAGGGCTTGAAGAATTCTTAGAACAAAGAGGAAAACATCCTATAGTCTCCCAGCCCATAGCCTCTCCCTTCCATTCCAACTGGCATGTTGTTACCAAAACGGTCTTCTCAAAATATTGTTTGTGATATGCTCCTCATAACGACTATAATAACATACACATTTGCAGTATTTTTTTCAACTTACAAGTGCTTTCAGGTAAGTTAAGTTAGTTCTCATAACAATACTGTGAAATAGGTTGTATTAGTTCCAGGTGAAATGCATTCTCAAAAATGTGCCTAAAATCAATCATGAAATAAACAATGGAGTCAGGCCTCACTGTTTTATTTGCTAATATTAAATATCACAACTCCTCCCTCATTTCATGCTGGACCATTCCCCTGCCCTAACATTCAATGATTCCCAATTGCATACCAAAGAAAATTCAACCTGCTGACCCAATCTGGCCCCCCTGACCTCTCCTACCAACTATGTCAAAACCAACTCTTTAAGTTGGCCTCACAACCCAGATGTACTCACTTAGCCCTCCTTGTTTACACATGTCCCTTTCTAAGAAATCAACACGATTCCAATTTTTTGAAATGCAGTTAACAATCATTATTATACAAGAAGGAATATAAATCACAAAGCGTTCTGGAGGAGGAGCAAGATGGTGGAGGAGTAGGAGACCTAAATATCATCTCATCCCAGGAATTCAGGTAGATAGTTATCAAACCATTCAGAACACCTACAAACGCAACAGGAGATCGAAGAAAAGAATAGCAGCAACTCTCTGAACAGAAAAACGACCACTTTCTGGAAGGTAGAACATGCAGAGAAGTGAATCCGAGGTGATATTTGGGAAGATAGACCACGGGGAGAGGGAGCCTCCGTCAAGTGGCTACCGGCAAGTGATAGAGCAGCGGAGCACAAAATCGGAAATTTTAGAAGTCTGCTCTGCTGAGGGACCTCACTCAAGTGGCTAAGCGGGGGTGGAACCCTCACTGGGACAGTGTAGTCTCAGGACTCTCAGGGTCACAGAAAGACCAAGGGTGCCTGAGTGTGGCAGGGCTCCCAGGTATTGGAGCAGGGAAGCTGGCAGCAAAGACTAGCTGAGGAGTGGGCTCTCAGCTCAGGGTTGCCATAAACTGTGATCCGCAGCACAGTAGGGCCACTGCTTTTGGAGCAGGGACCCAACAAGTGGCAGATACGGGGACACTCCTCTTCCTCCCTTGGGAGGAATGGCATGGGAGCCTGCTGCAGGAATATGCTGGGTTTGAGACTCCAAACAGTTTGTGTGCCAGAGATAGAAATGCTCGGTCACAGGCTGGGTGAGCTCGGAGTGCGGCCCGGAGACTAGGGAGACAGGAGTGATTGACTGATTTTCTCTGAGGGCTCACTGAGGAGTGGGGCCCCGAGTTCTTGGCTCCTCAGGGGCCAGAGATTGGGAGTCCTCCATTTTCACTTTCATCCTCCAAAGCTGTACAGAAAGCTTTCAGGGAACAAAAGCTACCTAGAGCAAACCTGAGCAGATTACTTAACCTGGCCCCTGGCAAAGGCAGGGCAATTCCACCTCAGGCAAAGACATTGGAGAATCACTGCAACAGGACCCCCCCCCAGAAGATCAGCAAGAACATCCAGCCAAGACCAATCAATGAGAACTACAAAACTCCAGCACTGAGGGAATACAGCACTAGAATTCATGGCTTTTTTCCCATGATTCTTTAGTCTTTCAAAGTTAAACTTTAAAATTTTCTTTATTTTTCTCTTTTTTTTAGTTGAATTTTTCTTCTTTCCTTTTTAACCAACATCTTATCAATTCCTTTTTGAAACCTTTTTTAATTTTCATTTTTACATTCTATCTCTTTATTGTATTTAACTTTATTTTTTGTATATATATGTTTTTCTTTCTTTAAAATTTTGGGATACGGTTTCTTCTAACAGACTAAAATATACCCTCAATTTCGTGTATGATGTTGTCCTAGTCTCCCGCCTGATCACATTCTCTTTTGTTTTTCATTTTTTTCATTCTTTTTTTAACCAACTTCTTATTTTATCAATTCCTTTTTTAAAATGTTTTTTTGATTTTCATCTTTACAGTCATATTCCATCCCTTCATCATATTTACTCTTATTTTTCTATACATATATAAGTTTTCCCTTCTTTAAAATTTTGGGAGGCAATTTCTTCTAACAGACCAAAATTCACCCAAAATCTAGTGTGTGGCTCTGTTCTATTCACCAGCCTGATCATATTCTTTTTTTTTTCCCTTTCCTTTCCCCCCAGTTTCGGGTCTCTTCTGATTTGTTTAGTGTATATTTTTCTGGGGTCGTTGTTACACTTTTAGCATTTTGTTCTCTCATTCATTTATTCTCCTCTGGACAAAATGACAGAACGGAAAAACTCACCTCAAAAAAAAGAACAAGAGGCAGTACTGACTGCCAGACATTAGTAAGATGTTGCAACTAGAGTTCAGAATGATGATTACAAAGATATTAGCTGGGGTTGAAAAAAAGCATAGAAGATACTATAGAATCCTTTTCTGGATAAATAAAAGAACTAAAATCTAACCAAGTCAAAATCAAAAAGGCTATTAGTGAGGTGAAATCAAAACTGGAGTCTCTAACTTCTAGGATAAATGAGGTAGAAGAGAGAATTAGTGATATAGAAGACCAAATGATGGAGAATAAAGAAGCTGAGAAAAAGAGAGATAAACTACTGGATCACGAGGGGAAAATTTGAGATATAAGTGATACCATAAAGCAAAACAACATTAGAATAATTTGTATCCCAGAAGAAGAAGAAAGAGAGACAGGGGCAGAAGGTATATTGGAGCAAATTATAGCAGAGTACTTGCCTAATTTGGGGAGGGAAATAGGCATCAAAATCCAGGAGGCACAGAGAACTCTCCTCAAAATCAATAAAAATAGGTCAACACCCCGACATCTAATAGTAAAACTCACAAGTCTCAGAGACAAAGAGAAAATCCAGAAAACAGCTCAGGACAAGAGGTCTGTAACCTAGAATGGTAGAAACATTAGATTGGCAGCAGGCCTATCCACAGAGACCTGGAAAGCCAGAAAGGACTGGCATGATATATTCAGAGCACTAAATGAGAAAAATTTGCAACCAAGAATACTGTATCCAGCTAGGCTGTTATTGAAAATAGGAGAGATAAAAAGCTTCAGGACAAACAAAAACTAAGAGAATTTGCAAACATGAAACCAGCCCTACAAGAAATACTGAAAGTGGTCCTCTAAGCAAAGAGAGAGACTAAAAGTAACATAGACCAGAAAGGAACAGAGACAATATACACTAACAGTCACCTTACAGGTAATACAATGGCACCAAATTCATATCTTTCAATAGTTACCCTGAATGTAAATGGGCTAAAGGCCCCAATCAAAAGACCCAGGCTATCAGATTGGATAAAAAAACAAGACCCATCGATATGCTGTCTGCAAGAGACTCATTTTAGACCCAAAGACACCTCCAGATTTAAAGTGAGGGGGTGGAAAGCCATTTACCATGCTAATGGACATCAGAAGAAAGCTGGGGTGTCAATCCTTATATCAGACAAATTAGATTTTAAACCAAAGTCTATAATATGAGATTAGGAAGGACACATACTTAAAGGGTCTCTCCAACAAGAAGATCTGACAATTTTAAATATATATGCCCCTAACATGGGAGCAGCCAATTATATAAGGCAATTAATAACAAAAGCAAAGAAACACGTGGACAATAATACAATAACAGTAGGGGACTTTAACACGCCCTCACTGAAATAGACAGATCATCTAAGATCAACAAGGAAATAAAGCCTTTAAATGACACACTGGACCAAATGGACTTCACAGATATATTCAGAACATTCCATTCCAGAGCAACAGAATACAAATTCTTCTCTAGTGCACATGGAACATTCTCCAGAAGAGATCACATCTTGGGTCATAAATCAGGTCTCAACTGGTACCAACAGACTGGAATCATTCCCTGCATATTTTCAGACCACAATGCTTTGAAACTAGAACTCAATCAAAAGAGGAAAGTTGGAAAGAACTCAAATACATGGAGGCTAAAGAGCATCCTACTAAAGAATGAACGGGTCAACTGGGAAATTAAAGAAGAATTTAAAAAGTTCATGGAAACCAATGAAAATGAAAACACAACTGTTCAAAATCTTTGGGATGCAGCAAAGGTGGTCCTAAGAGGAAAGTATATAGCAATACAAGCCTTTCTCAATAAACAAGAAAGGTCTCAAATACACAACCTAACCCTACACCTAAAGGAGCTGGAGAAAGAACAGCAAATAAAGCCTAAACCCAGCAGGAGAAGAGAAATAATAAAGATCAGAGCAGAAATCAATGAAATAGAAACTAAAAGAACAGTAGAACAGATCAACAAAACTAAGAGCTGGTTCTTTGAAAGAATTAATAAGATCGATAAACCCCTGGCCAGACTTATCAAAAAGAAAAGAGAAAGGACCCAAATAAATAAAATCATGAATGAAAGAGGAGAGATCACAACCAACACCAAAGAAATACAAACAATCATAAGCACATATTATGAGCAACTATATGTCAGCAAATTAGATAATCTGGAAGAAATGGCTGCATTCTTAGAGACATATAAACTACCAAAACTGAACCTGGAAGAAATAGAAAACCTGAACAGACCTATAACCATAAGGAAATTGAAGCAGTCATCAAAAATCTCCCAACAAACAAGAGCCCAGGGCCAGATGGCTTCCCAGGGGAATTCTACCAAACATTTAAAGAATTAATACCTATTCTTCTGAAACTGTTCCAAAAAATAGAAATGGAAGGAAAACTTCCAAACTCATTTTATGAGGCCAGCATTACCTTGATCCCAAAACCAGACAAAGACCCCATCAAAAAGGAGAATTACAGACCAATATCCCTGATGAACATGGATGCAAAAATTCTCACCAAAATACTAGCCAATAGGATCCAACAGTACATTAAAAGGATTATTCACCACGACCAAGTGGGATTTATCCCAGGGCTGCAAGGCTGGTTCAACATCCGTAAGTCAATCAATGTGATACAATACATTAATAAAAGAAAGAACAGGAATCATATGATCCTCTCAATAGATGCAGAAAAAGCATTTGACAAAGTACAGCATCCTTTTGATCAAAACTCTTCACAGTGTAGGGATAGAGGGTACATAACTCAATATCATAAAAGCCATCTATGAAAAACCCACAGCAAATATCATAATCAATGGGGGAAAACTGAGAGCTTTTTTAAAAAATTTTTTATTATGTTAATCACCATATGTTACATCATTAGTTTTTGATGTAGTGTTCCATGATTGATTGTTTGTGCACAACACCCAGTGCTCCATGCAGAACATGCCCTCTTTAATACCCATCACCAGGCTAACCCATCTTCCCACCCCCCTCCCCTCTAGAACCCTCAGTTTGTTTTTCAGAGTCCATCATCTCTCATGGTTTGTCTCCCCCTCTGATTTCCCCCCTTCATTCTTCCCCTCCTGCTATCTTCTTCTTTTTTTTTTTTTCTTAACATATATTGCATTATTTGTTTCAGAGGTACAGGTCTGTGATTCAACAGTCTTGCACAATTCACAGTGCTCACCATAGCACATACCCTCCCCAATGTCTATCACCCAGCCACCCCATCCCTCCCCCCACCCCCCCCACTCCAGCAACCTTCAGTTTGTTTCCTGAGATTAAGAATTCCTCATATCCGTGAGGTCATATGATACATGTCTTTCTCTGATTGACTTACTTTGCTCAGCATAATTCCCTCCAGTTCCATCCATGTCATTGCAAATGGCAAGATCTCATTCCTTTTGATGGCTGCATAATATTCCATTGTATATATATACCACTTCTTCTTTATCCATTCATCTGTTGATGGGCATCTTGGCTTTTTCCACAGTCTGGCTATTGTGGACATTGCTGCTATAAACATCAGGGTGCACATACCCCTTTGGATCACTACATTTGTATCTTTGGGGTAATTACCCAGTAGTGCAATTGCTGGATCATATGGTAGCTCTATTTTCAACTATTTGAGGAACCTCCAAAGCTGAGAGCTTTTCCCCTAAGGTCAGGAACATGTCAGGGATGGATGTCCACTATCACCATTGCTATTCAACATAGTACTAGAAGTCCTAGCCTCAGCAATCAGACAATAAAAAGAAATAAAAGGCATCTGAATCAGCAAAGAAGAAGTGAAACTCTCACTTTTTGCAGATAATATGATACTTTATGTGGAAAATCCAAAAGACTCCACTCCAAAATGTTAGAACTCAGACAGGAATTCAGTAAAGTGGCAGGATATAAAATCAATGCATAGAAATCAGTGGCAATCCCATTTACAATTGAACCCAAAGCCATAAGATACCTAGGAATAAATCTAACCAAAGAGATAAAGGATCTGTATTTAGAAAACTATAAAATACTCATGAAAGAAATTGAGGAAGACACAAAGAAATGGAAAAACGTTCCATGCTCATGGTTAGGAAGAACAAATATTGTGAAGATGTCAATGCTACCTAGAGCAATCTACACATTCAGTGCAATCCCCATCAAAATACCATCCACTTTTTTCAAAGAAATGGAACAAATAATCCTAAAATTTGTATTGAAACAGAAAAGACCCTGCATAGCCAGAGGAATGTTGAAAAAGAAAAGCAAAGCTGGCAGCATCACAATTCTGGACTTCAAGCTCTATTACAAAGCTGTCATCATCAAGACAGCATAGTAATGGCACAAAAACAGACACATAGATCAATGGAACAGAATAGAGAGCCCAGAAATGGACCCTCAACTCTATAGTCAACTCATCTTTGACAAAGCAGGAAAGAATGTCCAATGGAAAAAAGACAGTCTCTTCAACAAATGGTGTTGGGAAAATTGGACAGCCACATGCAGAAGAATGAAACTGGACCATTTCCTTATGCCACACACAAAAATAGACTCAAAATGGATGAAAGACCTAACTGTGAGACAGGAATCCATCAAAATTGTTGAGGAGAACACAGGCAGCAACCTCTTCGACCTCAGCCACAGCAACTTCTTCCTAGACACATTGCCAAAGGCAAGGGAAACAAGGGCAAAAATTTACAATTGGGACTTCATCAAGATAAAAAGCTTTTGCACAGCAAAGAAAACAGTCAACAAAACCAAAAGACAACCAACAGAATGGGAGAAGATATTTGCAAATGACATATCAGATAAAGGGCTAGTATCCAAAATCTATAAAGAACTTATCAAACTCAACACCCAAAGAACAAATAATCCAATCAAGAAATGAGCAGAAGACATGAACTGACATTTCTGCAAAGAAGACATCCAAATGGCCAACAGACACATGAAAAAAGGAAAATACAAATCAAAACCTCGAAACTGCCTCACACCAGTCAGAATGGCTAAAATTAGCAAGTCAGGAAATGACAGATGTTGGCGAGGATGCAGAGAAAGGGGAACTCTCCTACACTGTTGGTGCGGATGCAAGCTGGTGCAGCCACTCTGGAAAACAGTATGGAGGTTCCTCAAAAAGTTGAAAATAGAGCTACCGTATAACCCAGCAATTGCACTACTGGGTATTTACCCCAAAGATACAAATGCAGTGATCCAAAAGGTCACATGCACCCCAATGTTTATAGCAGCGATGTCCACAATAGCTGAACTATGGAAAGAGCCTAGATGTCCATCATTAGATGAATGGACAAAGAAGATGTGGTATATATATATATACAATGGAATATTATGCAGTCATCAAAAAAAATGATATCTTGCCATTTGTAACGACGTGGATGGAACTAGAGGGTATTATGTTAAGTGAAATAAGTCAATCAGAGAAAGGTAAGTATCATATGATCTCACTGATATGAGGATTTTGAGAAACAAGACCGAGGATCACAGGGGAAGGGAGGGAAAAATGAACCAAGATGAAACCAGAGAGGGAGACAAACCACAAGAGACTCAATCTCAGGAAACAAACTGAGGGTTGCTGAAGGGATGGGGGGTGGAAGGGATGGGGTGGCTGGGTGATGGACATTGGGGAGGGTATGTACTATGGTGAGCACTGTGAATTTTGTAAGACTGATGAATCACAGACCTGTACCCCTGAAACAAATAATACATTTTATGTTAATAATTTTTTTTTTAAAAAGTAGGAAAAAACAAAAACAAAAACAAATCATAAAGTGTTCTGAGTTACCATAAACATTTTCAGGTCTTCAACATTTAGGAAATCTGGATATGCATTAAGAAAATTAAATATAGCACCTTAATACTTCCTTTGGAACTAGAAAAGACTCAGGTCCTCCTTTCCTTAAGAGGTAAACTTCAAACTCAGAGAACTTAATAGGTAATTAGTTTGTCAATATTAATAAATATTTAATTTGTTTATTTATTAAGATTTTATTTACTTATTTGACAGAGAGATAGAGAGCACAAGTAGGCAGAGCAGCAGGCAGAGGGAGAGAGAGAAACAGACTCCCCACTGAGCAGGGAGCCTGACGTGGGGCTCAGTCCCAGGACCCTGGGATCATGACCTGAGCCGAAGGCAGCCACTTAACTGCTGAGCCACCCAGGAGCCCCAGTTAATTTGTTTATATTAAGACTATGTGTCTTAGTCTCTTCCAGCTGCTATAACAAAATACCACAGACTGAGTGGTTTATAAACAGAAAGTTATTTCTCACAGTACTGAAGGCTGGAAGTTCAAGAACAGAGTGTCAGCATGGTTGAGTAAGGGCCCCCTTCAGGGTCACAGACTTCTCATTTTATCCTCACACAGTGAAAGGGGTTAGGGAGCTCTGTGGAGTCTCATTTGTAAGGACATTCATCTCATTCATGAGGGCTCTGCCTCCATGACCTAATCAACTCCCAAAGACTCCCCACCTCTTAATGCCATCACCTTTGGGGGTTAGGATTTCAATATTCTGGGGGGACACAAACATTCAGACCATAGAAAATACCAAATAAATTATCAATTATTTGAAAAAGACATTTATCATTCTCTGTGATCATGACTGTTGTATGCTACTTAGAAGCCAAGTGTAAAAATGACAGAATTAACAGATCTTCTTGTTGGATAGACCCCGTTTTTATGATATAGTGTCCTTCTTCATCTCTTATTACAGTCTTTGGTTTAAAATCTAGTTTGTCTAATATAAGGATGGCTACTCCAGCTTTTTTTTTTTTTATGTCCACTAGCATGATAAATAGTTCTCCACCTCCTTGCTTTCAATCTGGAGGTGACTTTGGGTCTAAAATGAATCTCTCTCTCTCTCTCTTTTTTTTTTAGGATTTTATTTAAGAGAGAGAGAATGAGAGAGAAAGAGAGCATGAGAGAGGGGAGGATCAGAGGGAGAAGCAGACTCCCCACCGAGCAGGGGGCCTGATGTGGGACTCAATCCCGGGACTCCAAGATCATGACCTGAGCTGAAGGCAGTCACTTAAGCAACTGAGCCACCCAGGTGCCCTAAAATGAGTCTCTTATAAGCAGCATATTGTTGGGTCTTTTTTTTTTTTTAATCCATTCTGATACTGTATCTCTTTTGATTGGGGCATTAAGTCCATTTACATATCAGAGTCATTATTGAAAGATATTAATTTAGTGCCATTGTATTACCTGTTAAGTTGCTGTTCCTGGAGCTTGTCTCTTCCTTTTCTGGTCTTTATTACTTTGGGGCTCTCTCTCTGCTCAAAGAATCCCCTTTAATATTTCTTGCAGGACTGGTTTAGTGTTCACAAATTCCTCTTACACTGTTGGTAGGAATGCAAACTGGTGCAGGCACTCTGGAAAACAGTATGGAGGGTCTTCAAAAAGTTAAAAATAGAACTATCCTATGATCCAGCAATTGCACTACTAGGTATTTAACCAAAGGATATAAAAATACTAATTCAAAGGGATACATGCACCCAATGTTTATAGCAGCATTATCAGCAATAGCTAAATTATGGAAAGAGCACAAATGTCTGACAGATGAATGGATAAAGAAGATGTGGTATAAATGTGATGGAATATTACTCAGCCATCAAAAAGAATGAAATCTTGCCATTTGTAACACCATGGAGCTAGAGAGTACTATGCTAAGTGAAATAAGTCAGTCAGAGGAAGACAAATACAGATGAACACAGGGGAATGGACAGAAAATAAAAAGACAAAATTAGAGAGGGAGACAAACCATAAGAGACTCTTAACTCTAGGAAACAAACTGAGGGTTGCTGAAAGGGAGGTGAGAGGGGGTGGGGTAATTGGGTGATGGGCATCAAGGAGGAACTTGATATAATGAGCATTGGGTACTATATGCAACTGATGAATCACTAAATTCTACCCCTGAAACCAGTAATACACTATATGTTAACTAAATTGAATTTAAATTAAATTTTTTTAATTAAAAAAAAGAACTAAAACACTACAATATAAATAGAAAATTCAAAATTATTAAAATAATAAAAAATAGATAAAAGGCATTTCTCTAGCTATGACAGTAATAGAGTCTGGACTACCTTACCTCTCCATCATAAACAACTACACAACTGGATACACTATATGAAACAACTGACTTTAGATAAAGGGCAGCATAGAACAGTGATCCATGAATAAGAGGGGAAAAGAGGTATACCCTATAACCATTCCACCTTTCTTCCTTGAGGCACAGTCTGGGCTCAAGTGCAAGGAAGAGAAACTGAAGAGAGAATAGTCTCACTGAGTTGAGGAGACAGAAAAAAATTTTTAAAGAAATAATGGCTAAGAAATTTTGAGTTTTGATGAAAACTACATTCATAGATTCAAGAATCTCAATGAATCCCAGGTAAAAAGACACAAAGAAAATCACACTGAAACATAAAATTATCAAATTGATGAAAACCAGTGAAGCAGCTAAAGAAAAGAATAATTATACACAGAAATATAATGTTAAGAAAGGCTAGGAGGAGCTAAGATGACAGTGTAGTAGGATTCTAGGTTCATCTCATCCCTTGAACACAACTAGATAACTATCAAATCATTCCAAATACCCCAGAAATCAACCTGAAGACTAAAAGAACAAACTCCACAAAAGCCACATTAAAGAAGATAGGAAGGACAAAGATGTGGTTTGGGAGAGAAAGGATCATGGGTGGTGCAGAGGGGAGGAAGCTGTGGTCAAGGAGAAAGTCCAAAGAGAGAGGAGCACACAGGGGAATGCACAAGGAAAACACTTCCCCAAAGCCACTGGCTGGGAAAATGAGAGGGACTGCAACCAGTGGGGCTTAAAACTGGAGTTTTACAGGTGGTGGTTGGGATAGAGGTCTGAGGGCACTACCCTGCTCCTGGTGAGAAGGCAGGCAAACTACTGAAGAACACCTGGGGCACACAGGGAAGAGACTCTTCACTCTTCTTGGAGCATGTCCTTGAGAGGTAGCATTCACAAAGACACCTCTCTAGAGATAAGGGAGCCAGCAGCCACCATTTCCCTCCTCCACCCCTCAGGATAAATGCAGAGCCACCCACAGGAAGCAGCTCAGCCCCAATACTGGCTGCCTAATCTACTTACAGCAAGTCCCACACCCCTGCACTCTGGCATGACTATCCTTCTAGGTCAAACCTACCTCAGTCCCAGCATAGTGAGACCCTCCCACAGAAGACCAGTGCAGGCCCCTGCCCCCACCACATCCCTAAAGCCTGGAGTTTTAAAAGTTAGCAGGCGTGGCTGGGATAGATCCCAGAAAGCACTGTGCTGCTCCTGGAAAGAAGGCCGGCAAACAACCCAGAGGCAGTGTGGAAACACTGATCTGAAAAATGCCTGGGACACAGAGTGGGGAGATTATTTGCTCTTCTTGGAGTGCTTTCCTGAAAGCAGAAAGCACAAAGACCCCTCTCAGGGACAAAGGAGTTGGCTGGAGCAATTTCTCTCTCTGCCCCACCCCCCAGCATAAAAACAGAGTCATCTGTGATAAACAGCACAGTGTGAACACTAGCTGCCTAACCTGCTTACACCAAGTCCCACACCACTGGGCTTTCATGGGAATGGCCTTCTTGGTCAAGTTTGTCTCAGTCCCAGCATGATGGGCACCTTCCAGAAGACCAGAAGATACCCATGCCCACATCACGACCCCTGACCACAGAGTTCTGCAGGGCTTCAGTTGTACTGGAAGTAGTATCAGGTCTCATTTAACAAGCAGACCAGAGCACATCTAGTTAAAATTTGCCACATTCTGGTCAGGGATCAAACATTGCCCACTGCAGGCAAGGAGAGCTTCTGCAGATGGCTGGGCTGAAGGATAGAGCAGCCAAAACACAACAGCAGAGTGCAGGTAGCACACACCAGAGACACTACCTGAAGTGCCAGGCCCTGGACACTATGTGACCCCTTCTTCATAAAGCCATGACTCTCAGGAGCAGGAAACATAACAGGCTTTTTTAACACAAAGAAGAAGAAAAAGACAGACAAAATGGCAAGATGGAGGAATTCATCCCAAATGAAAGAATGACATAAGGTCACAGCCAGAGATAGCAAAACAGATATAAATAACAAGTCTGATGGTGAATTTAAAGCAACAATCATAAGGATACTCAGCAGCCTTGAGAAAAGAATAGAAGACTCCAGGGAGCCTCTTACTGCCAAAATAGAAGAGTGAAAAAAACCAGAAATGAAAAACAAAATAACTGAAATTTGAAACAGATTTGATGCAATGAACACAAGGATAGAAGAAGCAGAGGAACAAATAAGTGATATAGAAGATAAAATAATGGAAAATAATGAAACTGAACAAATGAGAGAAAGAAGAATTATGGAACACAGCAATAGACTTAGCCAACTCAGTGATGCCATCAAACATAATAACATTCATATTATGGGAGTCACAGAAGAAGGAGAGAAAAGGGGGCAGAAAATTTATTTGAGGAGATAATACCTGAAAACTTCCCTAATCTGGGGAAGGAAACAGACATCCAGATCCAGGAGACACAGAGAACTCCCATCAAATCAACAAAAGCAGGCCAACACCAGGACATATTATAATTAAATTTGCAAAACATAGTGATAAAGAAAAAAATCTTAAAATAAACAAGACAAAAGGAGTTCCTAACTTACAAGGGAAGATCCATAAGGCAAGCTGCAGATCTTTCAACAGAAATTTGGCATGTCAGAAGAGAATGGCATGAAATATTCAAAGTGATGAACTGGAAAAATCTGCAGCCAAGAATACTCTTTCCAGCAAGGCTGCCACTCAGAATAGGAGAGATAAAGAGTTTCCCAGGCAAATAAAAAATAAAGGAGTTCATGACCAGTAAACCAGCCCTTCAAGAAATATTTAAGGGGACTCTAAGCGGAAAAGAAAGACCAAAAGTGACAAAAACAAGAAAGGAACAGAAAAACTCCAGAAACAATAACAAGTAATAAAATGGCACTAAATACATATCTACATATCTATCAATAATTACTCTGAGTGTAAATGGACTAAATGCTCCAATCAAAAGACATAGGGTATCAGAATGAATAAAAAAACAAGACTCATTTATTTATATGCTGCCTACAAGAGACTCATTTTAGACCTAAAGACACCTGCAGATTGAAAGTGAGGGGATGGAGAAATATTTATCATGCAAATGGATGTCAAAAGAAAGCTGGAGTAGCAATACTTATAACAGACAAATTAGATTTTAAGCCAAGGACTGTAACAAGAGAAGAAGGACACTTCTTGTGTGTTCCATAATTCTTCTTTCTCTCTTTCTCTCTCATCATAAGGGGGATTATTCAACAAGCTCTAACAATTGTAAATATTTATGCACCCAACATGGGAGCACACACACACACACACACATATATATATAAATTAATAACAAAAATAAAGGAACTCATTGATAATAATACAATAATAGTAGGGGACATTAACACCCCACTTACACCAATGGATAGATGATCTAAATAGAAAATCAACAAGGAAACAATGGCTTTGAAAGACACACTGGACTAGATGGGATGTATATACAGGCCTACCTCAAGAAGCAAGAAAAATCCCAAATAAACAACCTAAACTTACACCTAGAAAAAGAACAACAAATGAAGCCTAAAGCCAGCAGAAGAAGGGAAATAATGAAGATTAGAGCAGAAATAAATTATATAGAAACTAAAAATACAATAGAACAGATTAATGAAACCAGGAGCTTGTTCTTTGAAAAGATTAATAAAATTGATAAACCGCAAGCCAGACTTATCAAAAAGAAAAGAGAAGGGACCTAAATAAATAAAATTACAAATGAGGGAGAAGAAATAACAACCAACACCACAGAAATACAAATAATTACAAGAGAATTATTATGAAAACCTATATGCCAACAAATTGGACAACCTGGAAGAAATGGGTAAATCTAGAAAACACAAACTACTAAAACTGAAACAGGAAGAAATAGAAAATTTGAACAGACCACAACCAGCAAAGAAATTGATAAGAACCATATGATACTTTCAATAGATGCAGAAAAAACGTTTGACAAAGTACAACATCCATTCATGATAAAAACCCTCAACAAAGTAGGGTTAGATGGAACATACCTTAACATAGTAAAGGCCATATACAAAAAACCCACAGCTAATATCTTCCTCAATGGGGAAAAATTAAGAGTTTTTCCTCTATGGTCAGCAACAAGTCAGGGATGTCTACTCTCACCACTGTTATTTAACATAGTACTGGAAGACTGAGGCACAGCAAACAGACAACACAAAAAAATAAAAGACATCCAAATTGGTACAGAAGAAGTCAATCTTTCACTATTTGCAGATGACATGATACTCTATATAGAAAACCCAAAAGACTCTACCAAAAAATTGCTAGAACTGATACACAAATTCAGTGAAGTTGTAGGATACAAAATAAACATGCAGAAATCTTTTGCATTTCCAAACACCAATAATGAAGCAACAGAAAAAGAAATCAAGGAATTGATCCCATTTATAATTGCACCAAAAATAATAAGATACCTAAGAATAAACCTAACTAAAGAGGTAAAATATCTGTACTCTGATCTAGTGATCAAGACAGTATTGTACTGGCACAAAAACAGACACACAGATCAATGGAACAGAATAGAGACGCCCAGAAATGGACCCACAACTGTATGGTCAACTAATCTTCAACAAAGCAGGAAAGAATATCTAATGGAAAAAAGACAGTCTCTTCAACAAATGGTGTTGGGAAATCTGGACAGCCACATGCAGAAGAATGAAACTGGACCACTTTCTTACACCATACACAAAAATAAACTCCAAATGGATGAAAGACCTAAAGGAAACATCAAACCACCTCCTAGAGAAGAACACAGGCAGCAACCTCTTTGACCTATGCCATAGCAACTTCTTACTAGACACATCACTGTAGGAAGGGAAACAAAAGCAAAAATGAACTATTGGGACTTCATCAAGATAAAAATCTTCTGAACAATGAAGGAAACAATAAAACTAAAGGCAACCTACAAAATGGGAGAAGATATTTGCAAATGACATATCTGGTAAAGGGTTAGTATCCAAAATCTATAAAAAAACAACAAATTCAACACCCAAAAAACAAATAATCTAATTTAAAAATGGGCAGAAGACATGAATTAGACATTTTTCTAAAGAAGACATACAGATGGCCAAAAGACGCATGAAAAGATAATCAACAGCAATGATCATCAGGGAAATAAAAATCAAAACTACAATGAGATATCACTAAAATTAACAACACAGGAAACAATAGATGTTGGTGAGGATGCAGAGAAATGGGAACCCTTTTACATTGGTGGGAATGCAAACTGGTGCAGTCATTCTGGAGAACAGTACAGAGGGTCCTCAAAAAGTTAAAAATAGAACTACCTTATGATCCAGCAATTGCACTACTAGGTATTTACCCAAAGGATACAAAAATACTAATTTGAACAGATACATGCACCTGATATTTATAGCAGCATTATCAATAAGAGCCAAATTATGGAAAGAGCCTAAATGTCCATCCATTGATGAATAGATAAAGATGTGGTATATACATCTTTACAATACGATATATAACGGAATATTACTTGCTTTCCATTAAAAAAAATGAAATCTTGCCATTTGCAACACATGGAGGGAGCTAGAGAGCATTATGCTAAGTGAAATAAGTCAGAGAAAGATAAATACCATATGATTTCATTCATATGTGGAATTTAAGAAATGAAACAAATGAATATAGGAGGGAAAAAGAGAGAAGAAAACCAAGAAACAGATTCATAACTATGGAGAACAAACTCATGGTTACCTGAGGGGAGATGGGTGGGCAGATAGGTTAAATAGGTGATAGGGATTGAGGAGGACACTTGGGATGAGCACTGACTGTTGTATGTAAATTAAATTCCACACCTGAAACTAATATTACACTGTTTGTTAACTAACTGGAATTTAAATAAAAACTTGAAAAAAATTTAAAAATTTTAAATTTTTTTAATAAGAATTGCAGAAGACTTCTCATGAGAAAATGTATAAGATGGAATACAGTGAAACAACAGCTTTGGGTTGTTCATAGCTCTAACTGCCTGTTAAGTAAAAAAGAGTTCAAATCCCTCTGTAGAGGGATTTGATGACTCCCTTCCCTCCCCTCCCTTCCCCTCCCCTCCCCTCCGTTCCCCTCCCCCCCCCTCCCCTCCCCTCCCTTCCCTTCCCTCCCCTTCCCTCCCCTCCTTTCTCTTCTCTTCTCTTCCCTTCCCTTCTCTCCTCTTCTCTTCTCTTCTCTCTCTTCTTTCTTCTTTCTCCTTCTCTCTCTTTCTTTCTTTCTTTCTTTCTTTTTCTTTCTTCCCTCACTTCCCCCTTCCTCTCCCCTCCCTTTCATTTCCTTTCTTCTTTAGGATTTTATAATCTCTTGCTCCCACCTGTGTCTGTCGTTGGTACTGCAGGTTCTTTGTAGCTGCCTCAAGCTGTGTTGCTCTTTTGTTCTCTGTAGGCTGAAGATTTTTAGAGTATGCCATATCCCATCAGTACTCCATGTCAGACAAGACAGAAACCAATCCCTTAGGAAGCCCTCACAAAGCTAGAAAGTTTGATGCATGCATCACTGTTCTGTTTCCCCTGAGGAAGAGGCCACCAAACTATATCATCTTTGTCTGCTATCACATGGGTTCTCTGGAGTAGCACAAAACGCCTATCTATCTTTTGTTCTCATCGGCTCCTAGACATCTAGGTCATGTCAGGTTCCAAAAGCATTCCAAGACAGGTGAGGCAGAAATCAGTCCCTCAGTCAGCTTCCCAAAAATCTGGAATATTGAACACATGATCTAACTCTTTCCCTTCCCAGGGAGAAGCCATGAGTTGGGGGTTCTCTCCAACTTGTTCCATGCTGAGTTGGGGAGAACTACCGGAAGTGTGTATGTGCTGGTACAAGCCTTTGCTTTTGTTTTCAGTGACCCTCAATTTGCCCTTTTCTGTCAGCACTTAGATTTAGGCAAGATAAAAATCAGTCCCTCAAGTAGCCCCTTGAAAACTCTCTAAGTTTGGTATATGTTTCAGTCTTCAGGGAGATGCCAGAAGCTGAGAGTGGTCTCATGATAACACTGCACTGAACTGAGGACAGGGATTATGGCAACTGATTGCTAAGAATTTTCCTACTGGCTTTGATGTAACTGGTTTTGTGTTCACATGTGGTGTAAGAGCCTCTTTACTTGAATCTGTACATCTCACAGAGGGAATTGGTCTCTGTATTGTTGTTGAATACTTGTCTCCCTGGGAGGAAGGAGAAACTGGAGCCATCTTGTGTCATGACATTACTACCCCAATATATGCTGTTATTATTCTACCCTTTATTTGCGCTAACTGAATGTGAGGAGCTGGGACACTTTCTGCAGGCCACTTGGCCTAATTGGTAGAGCAGAGATTAAACACAGGTCTCTGATTCCCAAGCTTTGATTCTCAAACCACTATGAACTATCATCACCATATTATCATCACCATATACAGGGATGTATTAGAAGACAAGACATGATTATAAAATTTGTTTTAAAAAATAATGATTCAAATCATATCAAGGATGGAAATGAAGGCAATGTTTGAGATTTCTCTTGCCCTCCTCCATTACTTAGTATTCTCTTGCCTAGACTTGCCAATTACCAATATTATGATAATCACTGGTCTATTTTTTTAAACCACCTATCTTACAAGCACAACTCCAAGAAAAGTAATGACTTCAATGTTATTTTCAGACATGAGGCCAAGGTTATTTTAAAATTACATTATTCACATATTCTTAATAAAGGCTTCTTGCTTTGGAAATTATGGCTGGAAAATATGAACCAAAATGTATCTGCCATCTGTTACTGCTAGGAAAGGATAGAACTACACCTCATTTCTCTCTGAAGAGTGTCTTCATTACTGACAGGAAGCTCTATTGTTTATATACCACAATTCAAATTCATTTTTCAAAAGACTGCCTGATGGGTCATTACGAACAGAAAAATCTGAAAAACATACTACTTGCTGGAACAGATCATTAGATTCAGAGTGGTCTCCTGATATAGGCTCTTTGTTTCACCTTTCTTAATTCAGGACAATGATTCTATATTCTTTATATGTGTTGTCTATGGAGCAAAATAAGGATAAATTATCTTATTTCAAATATCTCTAAGAATTTAGAGATATTTAATAGAGATATTTAAATGTAGCAATGTCATCACATTATCAGAATCATACTGAAGAATCATAAAAAATTTAAGATATGTCAGGGGGTACCTGGGTGGTGCAGTCAGTTAAGCATCTGACTCTTGGTTCCAGCTCAGGTTTTGATCTCAGGGTCTGGGATCTAGCCCTGTACTGGGCTCCATGCTCACCGTGGAATCTGCTTAGGACTCTCCCTCCCTCTCCCTCTGCCCCTACCCCCTGCTATTTCTCTCTCTCTCTAAAATAAATAAATAAATCTAAAAAAAAAATAGGTCGAGAGTATACAGATGAAATGATTTTCTAACATATATAATACTTAGAATTCATTTCAAATAATTCTTAAAAATTAAATTTTGTTATTTTCTTTTGAAATATTTAATCTGGATTTACTCAGTGTTTTTCCTGTAGTAAAAGGAAATTTATAGAAGACCAAGATACTTGGTCTAAAGACAGTAAATACTCAGCAAGATACATCTCAAATTTCTTTGGCATTTTGAGTGGAATACAAGAGTGAAAAATATTTCCTATAAACTAAAAATTTTAATAAATCTGATAATAACTAAGAATGCACTTACTCATTAACCTTAACCATTTAATCAATACACATTCCACTGCTGCATATATTTCAAAGTTCCTCTTTTTTTAAGTTCTGATACCTATTATATCATTTTGATTCTGCTCCACATTATAACTATTTTTAAAATCCAGAGCAGTATCTGTCATACTAGAAGACCTTGTTAACAATGTTAACATTAATAGGTCAGGAAGATAAGAAAGTAGTCAGGGAGGTAAGAGACGGGGAGAGTGTATGTCCCGGGGTCCAAGTGAAGAAAGAGTTTCAAGTAGGGAGTTGTCATTAACTGAGTCATATGCTGCTGATAGGTAATCTAGGATAAGTACTAAGAAAGAATTACCATTTTTGGTAACTTGGAGGCCACAGATAAACTCAACAAGAGCAGTTTCAAAGGAATGGTTGAGATGACATTCTGAGTAGAGTAAGTTCAAAAGAGACTAGGAGGGGAAAAAGTAGAGGCAACAAGTATGGACAACTCTGCAGAGTGGTTTCAATCTAAATGAATCTGAGAAATGAGATAAATAAGCACATGGGTTAAGACCTGAGATCAAAGAGGATATGTGGATTTTTAAGTGATTGTTAGTATGGTTTGTAAATATTTCACTGGGAATGATCTGGAAAGGTAGGGGAAATTAAAGAGGAGAGGAGAAAAGAGATAGCAGTAGGAGCAATATAGGTTGGAGCAGATGGGCACAAGTGCACAGAGAAGGGATGAGCCTTAGATGGAACATAGCTCATTCATACTGAAAAGACTGAAGGCAGAGTTTGGGAGCACAAATGCATGTAAATGCATGTTTTAGTGGTAGGAGGTGGAATTTCTTCTCTTTCTTTCTTTCTTTCTTTTTTTTTTTAAAGATTTTATTTATTTATTTGAGAGAGAGAATGAGAGACGGAGAGCACGAGAGGGAAGAGGGTCAGAGGGAGAAGCAGATCCCCCGCTGAGCAGGGAGCCCGATGTGGGACTCGATCCCGGGACTCCAGGATCATGACCTGAGCCGAAGGCAGTCGCTTAACCAACTGAGCCACCCAGGTGTCCAATTTCTTCTCTTTCTTGATTTTGTTTTCTCAGTAAAATAATAAAGTTATTAACTGAGTGTGGGGAGGTGGAAGTGGGGTTGGAGATTTGATGAAAGACAAGGCATAAACTAATTGTCTACAAAAGTGGAAAAGTGAATTGATTAGGGAAAAGTGGTAGGATTGCTTGGCAGCACTAAGAACCTCTTTATATTTATTCATGAATTTTATGAATTTTTTCCCAGCCATGATGAGGTAGTTTGTGTGAAGACACAGAGCATGCCAGGTGGAGACAGAGGCAGAGATTGTAGTGATTCACCTACAAGCCAAAGAATGACAAAGGTTGCCAACCCTCACAAGAAGCTAAGACAGAAGCATGTAATGGATTCTTCCTCAAAGTCCTCAGAAGAAACCAACTCTGCTGACACCTTGATTTTGGATTTCTAAGCTTTCAGAACTGGGAGAAAATTAATTTCTGTTTTTTGTAGGCCACCCAACTTATGACACTTTGCTATGGCAGCCTTGTGAAATACAGGTGGTAAGGACAAGCATCAGTGAATTCCTCATAAATTTGGGTTGGATTTTTCTCTGAACATGTGAATTTTAACTTGCAGGCATAAAATTTTGTCCATCAAGTGCTTATCCTAAATGCAGCCTGAAATATGCCCCAATCATCTTAAGAGAATTGTTATTTGTAAATTCAATTTTTTATTATGTGCTTTCTCTTTTGGATCTTTTATAATGATGTATTATAAAGCATCATTCCCATCCCTGAAGTATCTCACTGCAAACACTTTTTAATTCTTTTTATCCCCAGTTTGCTTCCTGTCTTTAAATCTGTTCTCTATACTTGACCAAGCATTTCCTTACATGACTTTTACAAAAACTAAAATGGTTCAATTAATAAAAAAACATGAGCATGCATTTGTGCAAGAGCATTAAACATATGTGTGCATTACCAGTGCAATTTATATGTTATTAAAATAAAGTTACTGAGGCTAATAATCTAATAGAGATGAAAAATTTGTATTAACAACACATAATTCAAAGTGATACTCTAAAATCCAGAGGGCAAATTCTAATTAGCATCCTGTAATTCTGTTAGAAGATCATTGGCTTATAAAATTCAGGTATCAGCTTCATCTTGCTAACAATTCATGTAATAAATTCTCAGAAGCAAGATGTATAAATTCAGGCTGATATATCCTCCATTTTTCTAGCATATGTGTATAACACAAAGTTAATATATGTGAAAGTCTCACTTAGCTGATAACAATTTTCATGTTGCAAATATTCATCGAAGAGGTATGAATATGGCCTTGCATCTAAAAACTTGACTTTGATGATTGTCCCATATTTACTAATCATCAAATTTAAATGAAGGTAAATCATATTCAAAACAATGAAAAGAACCCGACTTCTAATGACTATATTACAGTAAGTACTATTTTTAATTTATAAATACTAAGATCTCTTCCTTTTTCTACAAGACTTTTATACCTAATTATTTTCTTAGAATTTAATACTATTTTATAATAGTATTTTTAAAAAGCTATTGAATTAGTCAATGAGCTCTAAATCATCTGGTTTTACCAAAGGATGAGAAAATTATCTTTAATTCTAATTTTAATTATAACTAAGTACATTATAACAATAATAAAAAATATCTCTACATGAAGTGAAAATTCAACAACTTAATATGGTAATTAGTATTTATAACTATCCCTACCCAGCTTTTATTAAGAAGGACTTTATGAGCACAGGGTGGTGGGTGAAGAAGAGAAAGAATTAATTTTAAAGATTTATCATTTCACAGAAGAGTAGACCTTGAGCAACCCAGACTAATGACCAGTTAAAATTACTCTAGTTGTATTCAGCAAATGGGTGTAACTGAAATCTAAATTCACAACTTCCTTTGATCAAGTTCTTCCTGAATGATTTGTCTTAAATACTCTTCTCTATATATAATTAACAAAAGGGACACTCTTCTGAAGATTTGTCAACACAGTCTATATTATAATCCTGCAAAATATACAGCAGAAGTTTAGATAGGAACACTTTGCATTAATGCCATAAGTTATTGGAAGAGAGAGAATCTCCTCTTCAGGGGACAGTTTAAGATGGTGCATATTCTATTTAACTGGAGAGTGAAATTCTAAAAGATTCTAGATAACTTCTGAAGATTTTTTTCAACCTTGTAATAATCGCCAATAGTTTTTACCTATAGTCACATATAAAAGAGAATGTTGTATCATTTAACAATGTAGCTACATTGAAACTAAAATTTGAGCACTTAGGCAGGGCGTATACCAACTTTTCAAAAAATGCAATATACCAAACCACATACCTAGGCAATTAACACTTTCTCTCCAAGTATTTGACCCCTCACCCTTTTAGTCCCCAGCTTTATTAAGGTATACTTGGCAAACAAAAACCATACTGTTTTCCATATGAAATTTAGAATTGTTGTTTATTTCCATATGATATTTCTGTAACCAACTTTTAACATAATTTGTACAAAGATTAATTGAATAATAAATATAATTTCTCAGTTAATGGACATAAACACAAGAAAATCTAAATGTAGAATAGTTGATATCCTTGTTAACTGAAGGCTGGTTAAATTGTAACAGAAAATTGTGGAGAGGGGGATTTATTTGGTGGGGTGTAGGGCTTGAGAAAACTGCATTTGAAAGCTCTAGCATTTACATTATTTATGAGAAGAGTTAAAAATAAAAATGGCCATCTAAAATCTGTACCCACTGAATATGTCATATCTAATGCTTCAAAAAGTGTTCTCTCTGTACTTGATGATTGTAAAGAGACCAAAATGAAGAAAGCCTGAATGAGTGCGTCAGGAAAAGCATGCAAATAATGAGGATAATATGGAGGGTTGAAGGCAGTAATAGGTCACTAGACTTAGATAAATGATCATCTCCATCAACCTACAATTATAGTATCAAAATGGGAGTGAGCTTTGTAAGGTAGAATCCTTTCACTCCTAACTCCAACAGCTCTGTTTCCTTTGCCCAGGGGAAACTAAACAACATTATAATAACAAAGTTGATAAACTAAATTACAATTGAACAAACATATAGCAGAAGACTGGAAAATGTGGCCCACAAAAAAAGTTTCACAGAAAGAGAAAATTTGTAGGCTTTAAAAAAAAATCATTGGAGGGGCACCTGGGTGGCTCAGTGGTTAAGCATCTGCCTTCGGCTCAGGTCATGATCCCAGGGTCCTGGGATCGAGCCCTGCATCAGGCTCCCTGCTCGGCAGGAACCCTGCTTCTCCCTCTCCCACTTCCCCTGCTTGTGTTCCCTCTCTCGCTGTGTCTCTCTCTTCAAATAAATAAATAAAATCTTAAAAAAAAAAAATCATTGGAGTTACCAGAGAGATGATGCATTTAAGACAAACACCACACAAACACTTCTTGTCTTTTAAGTAAAAATGACGCTTTGAATGACACATAATCAGGATTATTTAAAAAGACTCCTCACACACAGCATTCCTTCTAGCCAAAAACCATGGAAAATTCCATCTGTTTTGTATTTGTTTTCATCTCTGGGACCAAATTCTGGACTGTTGACCCTAACTTGTTAGAGTTTTGGTTTTTTATGTCTTAAACACTCCGCTGTTGACTTTCTTTATCTTAACTTTCTTGTACAATTTTAGCTGTAGTTTCTTCATTTTTCACTTCACTGTTGCTTTGGCTGAGAACTTTCCAATTCAACTCTCAGGCCTCAGAAATCCCAACTTTAGTGGATCTCATCCCAAGCCACTGACAAAGAGAAAGGACAGATCAGAAAATTTAAAACATTACATTTGAGAGAAGGCAACATGAGAGACATGTGCATGTGGAAAGAGAACTCAGCAAGGGATTTCATATTTACCTACCCAGCTACCAATAGGGACCATTTATGTTATCATCCAAACTGGGACACTGTTGAGAATAAAAAGAAGCACTAACTAAACAGGATGCCAGACAGAATGTATAAACAGAAATTTCCAGGACAAACTGGGAATGAATGGTTACCTTAGCTCTAAATGATTCTAAGACCACACCAATGATTCCAGAAAGAAAAATGAAGGCAGGAAAGAGACTGCAGAGAGTAACCCACTGTTTTTGTCAAGGAAGCCAGACATGTCTTCACATATAGTTTGATAGGATCTTAGGCATTAAAACATCCTTGGTGGTTTGGTCTTCAAAAACTTGCAAAGCGGAAGGACATGCAAAGGTTAGGGCTCAAGTTAAGAAAAAAGTAATAAATTCCAAGAATGTAATCCAAGTCATTTGAAACACAGAGATCTATGACATCTGAATTCAGCCATAGATTATACATTATAAAAGTACATTTTTATAACAGGATAACAATATCCCACATAAACCCATTATGTTTCATATAATAAAACATGAATGGAAATTTGATTTTAGGAGTTATGGGAGGCATTATTGAAAGTGGAAGACTTATGATATTTCAAAATTTCTCCTTCATAGTTTTAAATTACTGATGGGCTGTGTCTACTGGCAAGACAGACAAATCATAATGTTTCCTGCAAGCCAGATGTTGAAGTAATATAGAAAAATGGATATGTCAGTAATAATTCTGCAATAATGAGAGGAACTGTGTTCTTGTGATTGAAGCTTCCTGCCATTGTTGCTGATTCTATAATATCAGTATACTGTTTTTCATTTTTCTTTTGACATTCAACTAAATCTTAAACTCAATTATAACAGTCCTAAAGAAAAGGCATTTCAAATTCTATCAAAATGGTTTTGTTTTTAAGTTGTTCTTCTAAAATAAAGATTACATTTAGTGAAACTTAATTTTTATCAAGATAAACCACATGCTATTATTGCATTATTAAAGATACATGGGAGGTAGAGCTTCGTTGTATTCCACGTCCCCATAAATGCAATTTTAATGTTAAGTACTTAAGTGCTAGGTGTCTTCAACAACAAGTGAAGCTGTCAAAAGTCCGTTGACCTCTAAAAATAGAGGTCTGTGCTGGAGATCCAAATTTAGGACACATTAGCATATTAATATTACTTAAAAGAAGTGGAGATGGACAAGATTTGACCAAGGAGTATATATACAGAATGAATAGCAGCTCAAAAAACTGAACACCAAGAAACTAAGCAAAGAACTTTAACACTTAGATATCAGATACAGGAAGATAAACTGGCAAAGAAATGGAAAAGAAATTTTCAAAGAGAAAAAGAGAGCCAAAAGAAAAAAAGTGTGTGCTTCAAAGAGAACAGAGTGGTGAACTGTGTCAAGGCTATTAAACAATCAAGAAAGGTAAGGACAGAAATGTGTTCTCTGGATTTGGCAACAGGGGATTAGTCTGTATCCATGGCAAATGCTCTTTCAAAGAATGATGGTAACAGAAGCCAGAAGGAGGTGAATTGAGAAGTGAATGAGGTTGGGGAAGTAGAAACAAATGAGTAGACAACACTTTTGAGAAGCGTGACTATGAAACTTACTGGAAAAATAGAATGGAGAAATGGAGAAAAGAGCTGGAGGGGCTGAGATCTTTAAGATGATAGCTTTTGGTCATATGCGTATAATAAAAATCCAGTAGAGAAAAGATGATAATACAACAGTGAGAGGAAATATATGAAAGAAAAAAAGTCTTTCTGAAGGCAAGAAAGGATCAGATTGATCCAGGGCACAAATGGAAGAGCAGGTCTTGGTTAGGAGAAAGGACTTCCCTGTAATTTTAGGGGAGGATAAAGGAACTGGTGGCACCATTACATTTGTGAATTTACTGATAGAACACCTTTAGGAGCTTCCATCGAATGGTTTCTACTTTCTTAAAAGCAATAAACTAAAGTCACCTGCTGAGTTTGGTAAAAGTGAGGAGGAGTATGAGGAGCAAAGAAAAAACACAAAATCACCATGAGTGTTCCCCTTTCTCCACAACCTCTCTAACATTTGTTGTTTCTTGCCTTGTCAATTTTTGCCATTCTAACTGGTGTAAGGTGGTATCTCAATGTGGTTTTGATTTGAATTTCCCTGGTGGCTAATGTGGTAATGCAAGTTGGTACAGCCACTTTGGAAAACAGTGTGGAGGTTCCTCAAAAAATTAAAATAGAGCTACCTTATGACCCAGCAATTGCACTACTGGGTATTTACCCCAAAGACACAGATGTAGTGAAAAGAAGGGCCATATGCACCCCAATGTTCATAGCAGCAATGTCCTCAATAGCCAAACTGTGGAAGGAGCTGAGATGCCCTTCAAAAGATGAATGGATAGGGAAGATGTGGTCCATATATACAATGGAATATTACTCAGCCATCAGAAAGGATGAATACCGAACTTTTCCATCAACATGGATGGGCCTGGAAGAGATTATGTTAAGTGAAATAAGTCAAGCAGAGAAAGCCAATTATCATATGGTTTCACTTATTTATGGAACATTAGGAATAGCATGGAGGACATTAGGAGAAGGAATGAAAAATGAAGGCGGGGGGAATCCGAAGGGGGAGATGAACCATGAGAGACTATGGATTCTGAGAAACAAACTGAGGGTTTTAGAGTGGAGGGATGTGGGGGGATAGGTTAGCCTGGTGATGGGTATTAAGGAGGGCACATTCTGCATGGAGCACTGGGTGTTATGCACAAACAATGAATCATGGAACACTACATCAAAAATTAATGATGTACTGTATGGTGACTAACATAACATAACAAAATTAAAAAAATTAAAAATAAAATCACCGTGAAAGCCAATGAAGATTAGTATAAAAAAAATTCAATAAACTATTTATTTTCTCCCTTCATGACTGTTGTTTGAGAAGCCGGCTCTGTCGCGCAATGGATAGCGCATTGGACTTCTACTGTTGTTTGAGAAAAAAATAGCTTTGAATAGTACCCATGGAAAATCCAGAATGAAGTAAATTATGTTTGTTCAAAATAAATGAAGGGGTAAAGGGAGTATTTCTGTAAGTCTATAGTGTAAGAATCAGGATATCTATAATCCTTAGTCCCTCGGTCCAGAGTAAATATTTACCTTAAAGGACCATAGTGAGAATGGAAGTGTACTGCTGCTCTGTCTTGCTCATTTGAAAAGAAAATCTAATGACACTAACTCTCTTTCAACATGTCTTTTTTCTTTTTTTTAAATTGCAGTATAATTTTTATTGAGATATATAACATTATATTAGTTTCAGGTGTGCAACATAGTTCAACATTTGTATACATTACAAAATGATCACCACAATAAGTGTAGGACTTTATATACTTCCTACATTAAGAATTCATTTGGGGCATTGATGTCCCTGACTTTGTTTCACTTTTTTTTTCACTGTATTAGTTTACGGCACACAGCATGATGCTTTGATTTACATATATTGTGATATGACAACCACAATAGGCTCAGATAACATCCATCTCCTCATATAGATACAACAAAAAGAAAAGAAAAAAAAAACAATAAAAGGAATAAAATTTTTCCTTATATTGAGAATTCTTGGGATTTACTCTCTTAACAACTGTCCTATATATCATACATCAGTGTTAGCTACACTTATCATGTTGTACATTACATCCTTAGTTTTTATTTATCTTAAAACTGAAAGTTTGTACATTCTGACCACTTTCCTTCAATTCCCCAATCCCCCCACACTCTGCCTCTGGTAACCACAAAATCTAATCTTTTTTTCTATGAGTTTGGTGTATTGTTTTGTTTTTAAAGATCCACATATAAGTGAGATCATACTATTTGTCATTCTCTTATTTCTTTTACTTAGCATAATGCCTTCAAGGTCAATCCTTGTTCCAAGTGGTAGGATTTCTTCATTTTTTATGGCTGAATAATATTCCATTATACATAAACCACAACTCCTTTTACCCACTTATTTATCACTAGAGACTTACACTGTTTGAATGTCCTGGCTATTAGAAATAATGCTGCAATAACATGGGGGTGCAGTTATCTTTTTGAATTACTGTTTTCATATCCTTTGGATATATTCCCAGAAGTAAAATTGTTGTATCATATAATAGGTCTTTTTTTATTATTATTTTTTGAGGATCCTACATACTGTTTTCCATAGTGGCTGTACCAATTTACAATCTCACCAATATTTCACAAAGGTTCCCTTTTTTCCACATCCACACCAGCATTTATTATCTCTTCTTTTTGATGCTGGCCATTCTAACAGATATGAGGTGATAACTCATTGTGGCTTTAATTTGTATTTCCCTAATGACTAGTGATATTGAGTATCTTTTCATGTACACGTTGGCGTTTCACATATCTTCTTTAGAGAAATGTCTATTCAGGTCCTTTGCCCATGTTTTAATTAATTGTCTTGGCTTTGCTGTTGAGTTATATGTTTTTATATATTTTGGATATTAATCCCTTATCAGATATATGGTTTGTAAATATTTTTTCCCATTCCATATGTTCTCTTTTCACTTTTTTTTGTATGTGTGTGCAGAAGCTTTTTAGTTTGATGTAAACCCACTGGTTTATTTTTCATTTTGTTCCTTGTGCTTTAGGTTTCATATCCTAAAAGAGGGAGAGAGAGAGAATCCCAAGCAGGCTCCACACCTGCACAGAGGCCGACTCAGGGCTCAATCTCACAACCCTGAGATCATGACCTGACCTGAAATCAAGAGTCAGATGCTTAACTGACTGAGGCACCAAGGCACCCTTTCATTTTTTCTTTTTTTAATTTTTGCTCCTATGACTGGGTAATTTCCAATGTCCTACCATCCAGTTTGCTGGTTCTTTCTTCTGGTTGAGTCTACTTTTGAAATCTTTAGGATCTCTGTGTTTGTTTGTTTGATGGTTGCTATTTCCTTGCCAAACTTCTTGTTTTTGTTCAGTACTGTTTTCCTACTTTGATTTAGTTGTCTGTGTTTTGTTATAGTTTGCTAGACTTCCTTAAGAGGATTACTCTGAATTCTTTGATGGTTTATAGATCTCCATTTCTTTAGGGTTATCTACTGGAGCTTTATTAGTTTCCTTTAGTGGTGATAATTTTTTTTTCTTTTATAAACCTTGATTCCTTATGTTGGTATCTGTGCATTTCAGTGACAAGGCTCCTTGTCTAGACTTTATAGTTTACTTTTGTAGAGAGAATTCTTCACCAGTCAGCTCAGTTTGGGTTTTTTGGATGTGTCTGTTGGTAATGTCCTTGGGAAGGTGGGGCCTGCTACTATGGTCTATTTTGGGGTGAGGCCAACTGTTCAAGCCATGAAGACAGGGATGGTGGGGTGTGCCACTGGCTGAAAACAGTTGGGTAGGACTACTGGCTTGGTTTTCTACCCAAGTGAAGCTGTAGGACAGACTTTTCATTTGCCTAGGTTATCTAATCAGTAATGACCACCATTACTAGATGATCAGGACTAGATATGATATTCAGTAGGAGATGAAGCTACGAATTAGCTTCCCTGCCCTAGCAGGGCAGTAGGGTGGAGACTAGGACCTATACAGCTCATTGTGTGGGGACCCAAATCAGTCCAGAGTGTGCATTCAATTCCCTAGTCATATGAGGCCTCCAGTTTTGTTCTGTTCAAGTGTCACTATACATAGGGCTGTGCTGCTTCTCATATGTTCTGGTTAGGTTCCCTTGGTCATACAGGCTGAAGGTTGTACTCAGTGATGAGCAGGGCTATGAATTAGATTCTCTGCCTAGGGGCAGTAAGAAAAGCAGTTCTAAAACTGGTAAAGCTCTTTGTTTATTGTCTTAAGCCAACCCATACCCCAAGTTCCATGACTAACCAGGGCCACTGCCTTTGCTGTGCAAACTATCAGCTCTGCCTGACAATTTCTTGGCTCAAATATTGCTGGGCTGTACTGCTTCCAGGAGTTGCCACCAGCTTTTCTGTTCAGATGGAGCCAGAAGATACTCTTCACAGCAGATAGGGCTGTGATCCAGTTCCTTGCCTGGGCATGGACAAATAGGGCTCTAGGTTCAGCAAAACTCCTTGTTTGAGGATCTAAAACAGGCAGATCTACACTCTACCAAGTTTCCTGGTCAGAGTATTCCCCTGACTTTGTTCTGCAGATGAGTAAAGCTGCTGGTTGGGAGTACTATTTGGGCACTGCAGATATGAACTTGGTCTGCCAAGATCAGTGTGCTTGTTGTTGCAAGCCCCTCCCCGCTTCTCCATCACAGGTATATTCCTAGTAGTTGAATCCCACAGATTCCCAATATGTCTTTAAATTGAATTTTTATAATGTCATTCTTGCTTCATTTTTAAGAAGAATTTTACATATTATTAAAATTATGAAGGAATTCATAATTATTGTACCATTTCAATAAATACAGAGGTTCAGGTAATAAAAAATAAAGACTTCTACTTTACCCCATTGCCATTTTCCTGGGAAGTTTGATATGAAATTATGTTTGGAATGAAACCATTCAAACCATCTTCTATGCTTATCAAAGCACATATAAAGTTTGTTGGCTTATTTTTATTTTTGTTCTCTTATCAGTACAATCACACTAATCATTGCTTCTACATTTTTGTCAATTAACATGTGATTTTCCAAGCCAATACTTATAAACCTAAAATTATTTTTAATGATCCTATAGTTTATGCCTTCCATGTTTTCTTTAACCATTGTTCCTTTAATGCCAAATTACATTATTAATTAAAACAATGCTGCAGAAAATATTCTCAAATTTATGTCATTGCATACAGGTCATCCTCTAACATTTGTTGGTCCGAGGAAAGAGTACAAATGGAGGGTCACCTATCATATATTTAAATACTTAAACTAGGGGTGCTTGGGTGGCTCAGTTGGTTAAGCTTCTGCCTTTGGCTGGGGTCATGATCTCAGGATCCTGAAATTGAGCCCCCCATCTGGCTCCCTGCTCAACGGGGAGCCTGCTTCTCCCTCTCCCTCTGCCTGCCACTCCCCTGCTTGTGCTCTCTCTTTCTCTCTTAAATAAATAAGTAAAATCTTTTTTAAAAAAGTACTTAAACTTATTAATCAAGCTGTTAAATAAAATATATCTTCTTACTTTAACAAATATACACACATAATGACCTGGAAATCCAGCTTGAAATTTCCAATTCTCGGATGTCTTGGTCTCTGGCCATTTACCCTCCACCTGCCCCACTTCTCAGTCCATACTTGGGACAGTCCTATAACCCAGTGGCCTTGTATTCTTACATGTGGACACTCTAGTCCTAACTTCCACTCCATCTACACTCTTGTTACAGACTCTCCTCCTGCAAATAGCCTCCTCCTTGGCCCCTCCTTGAGCAGGGTGCTGAGAGAAAACAATTGGGGAAAAAGCACATTCAGAACCTGGAAAATGATTTGGGTCATTTGACAGAGAATTCAGAATCCTGAGTATATGGAATGTGACCTAGCATGGAGGCAGGAAAGCACAGGTTCCAGGATGACATGACTTCTTGACTCCAACAACTTTCCAGCCCATAAGGAGGTAGTCATACTGAGAGCTCTGAAAAACAGGGACAGGAGCAGAGCCTGCTGTTACCCAAATCTAAAGACAGTACTGACTGCATAGTCACGCATTCATTTCTGTAATAGGGATCTCTAAAAGTGGAGCTGATGGTTAAAAGATATGATTATTTTTTATTTGGAAAAAAATCCTATCTCATTCGCCAAGCATTGATAGCTATTTATATTCAACTGACAATGTATAAGGGTTTTTTCCTTTCAATCTTATAAAAAATATGATGAATTTCTTTCTAATATTTTGCTGAATGGTTGAAAACAATATCTCATTGTTGGCATTCATATTTCCCTAAGTAGTGGTGAGGTTTACATATACATTTATAATATATTCTCTTTTTTAAAAAGATTTTATTTATTTATTTGTCAGAGAGAGAGAGAATACAAGCAGGGGGAGTGGCAGGCTCCCCACTGAGGGAGAAGCAGGCTCCCCACTGCGCTAGGAGCCCAATGCGAGTCTCTATCCCAGGACCCTGGGATCATGACCTGAGCCAAAGGCAGATGCCTAACTGACTGAGCCACCCAGGTGTCCCTATAATACATCTCTTATAAAAATTGCCTATTCACATTCTTTGTCTTTCTTGGGAGAATTATTATTTTTATTGTTTAGCCAATAATTTTTACTGTTTCATTTTATATTCCATTAATTTCAGCATTTATCTTTACTGATTTTGTTCTCCAAATTTGTTTTAGTTGTATTACATTTAATGTGTTTCTAGTTTCTTAAGGTGATCACTGATTTGTTTTTTGTTGTTGTTTTTTTTTAAAGATTTTATTTATTTATTTGACAGAGAGAGACACAGCGAGAGAGGGAACACAAGCAGGGGGAGTGGGAGAGGGAGAAGCAGGCTTCCCTCTGAGTGGGGAGCCTGATGCGGGGCTCGATCCCAGGACCCTGAGATCATGACCTGAGCCGAAGGCACATGCTTAACGACTGAGCCACCCAGGTGCCCCGATCACTGATTTGTTTTCAATTTGGGTTTTTTAATTAAAGCTTTTAAAGTCTAAATTAGCCTAATTTTTTATTAGCCTAATTTTTTTAGCCTAAATACAAGCATTAGCTATGTCACATTGGTATTCAACAAATTATTCATATTTTCATTAATTTCTATATAATTTGAAATTCAATTTTCAGTCCATTTTTAATCCAGGAATTTAATTTTAAAGGGGTTAATGTTTTCTAATGTGTTCATTCTTTGTACTAGCTGAATTATTGTGAACAGAGACTATGCTTGTAAAATAGTTTGTAAAAGTCCTACTTTTGGGGATTTATCATGACGCTTTTTGTGGCATAGTACCTGATTAATTTTAGTAAATAATCCATTGTCAAAAGATCCAATGTAGACTATGGATAGGAAAAGTGTGTGTTTGTGCACATGATACTAATGTATATACAGCAAAAAAGTAGGTGTTAAAGACTGTTGTTCCAAAGAAAGCCCACTGAGTGTGTAAATATAAAAATTGGGTTTGTACCAGATCAGCTTAAAAGAACAGAAAAAGATAAGAGCAAATAAACAGAGATCAAAGCAGTATCTAGGATTTTAGCATATATATCCAATCAGGAAAGAAACCTATAATCAATAAACACAAACAAGAGGGTTCCAGCATTAGACAGACCAGGCTCAGGGATTAAGGATTCTTCCAATGGGAAAATTAGATTTCAGAGATAGGAAAGCCCCCCCTGACAAAATACAGAGTGTAAGTCAGCACAGCTCAAAGCAGAAAGACAGACTTGATTTTGCATTAGTCATTGAAAGCTTCTTGTACTTTCCCCATTTATAGCACAATTATACCTAGGAAAGGTTGCAGAAATAACATGATCTTTCTCTCATTTCTTTATTTGAAACTATTTTTAACATTTTTATCTTTAAAAAGTATTGTTATGTTTACTTCTATTCCAACACTTTCAGTTTGTTCTTTCCCACATATGTGTAGAATAAGATTTGGTATTGAACCTGTTTAACAGAACAACTACTAAACTTGAATTGTACTTTTATTTTATGAGAGTCAAGAAGGACCGGTAAAATTATTCAGTCACCATAAGAAACATTCTTAAATGAAAACACTCAAAGAACAGACTATGGCAACAAAAAGTTCCAAAGTACATAGCCTTAGGTCCAGACAGACCCAGATTTCAGTATCATTCTGCCACTTTCAATGTTTCTAAGTAAAAACGTCCTGTAAATATTTGGCTAGTGAGAGGGACCATCTGCTATGGCACTGATGATGAAAACATACTTCCTGCCCTTCCTCCATATAATACATTGAGGACTCATCCAACTTCCCGTTGGATGGCTTCTTTGTTCAATATATTAACCTCTACTTAAAGCAACTGAGCTTATAAATAGCTTTTGGTCTTTAATCTGCTCAACATAATGCTGAAGAACCTGGAGCAGAATTTTTCAACCTCAACACTAATTGCATGTAGTCAGGGACTGTCCTGTACTTGACTGTCCTGTACTATCATCCCTGGTTTCTACTCTGGTCTCTAAGTACATCTCACCTCCACTTGTGACACCAAAAATGTCTTCCAACATTGCAAATTGTGCCCTACGTGGTACAAAATCACCCATGGTTGAGACCACTGACATAGTTAACAGAAATAGCTATTCAGTTTTCCCCCATTAATGCTATTCTGAAGTGGACATTTTTGAGATATATCATTACATACACACAATAAATCTCAGAGAAGACATGCTCCATTATTATTCCATATATTTTTAATATAGGATGTAGAAACACACTCTAAATTTAAGGAAGTATAATAAATAGCCACCATAAGTTAATCTCTTCTGAAATAATCATAGAACACCCAGATAAAATAGTTTAATAAATTAAACTTAACTAAAATTTTTAATTTCCTATGTTCATCTGCTGAAGTTTATTGAAATTAATTCAAATCTTGGAATTGGGAAGAAATATTTTGATGCTTCTTTAAGTATTTTGATGCTTCTTTAAACAACCTAATACTCTTGGATGCCATTATCACCATTGTAGGAAACTGCTATTCTCATCTTCTCACAATTCCTGTAGATAGAAATGATAAAGGATCCATTGTGGCTTCAAGAAAAGATTTAGGAAGAAGATTTAGGAAATTTAGGAAGAAAATACAGCCACACCAACGCATTCATGATTCCAGTTTTTTCCCTGTGTTGGACACTGAAATTAATTTGGGTGCAAATGTCAATGAAAACAAACTAGTTGCAGTTCATTTATGTTGAAAATTCAGCTAAAGCTGGTGGAATTTCAATCATAAGTAGGCAAATTGTGCTATAACTTGGTAACTTAGTAAATAGTAAATAAATTAATAAAATTATTTTACTGTCTTTAATAAGTGAAACAGAACTATAAGTACTAGAATTTTCCCAGAAATTCCAAGAAGGGATGCGAAAATTCCAAGAAGGGATGCCTTTTATTAGACAAAAATTAAGTTAATTACATTGGGCAATAGAACTAAGGGACTAAAAGCATAATAAATAATTGATGGTAGTAGGGTAGTGGTATCCAATATTGCATGCTTGTGATATTATATACAAAACTTTCTTTTAGGAGATGATTCAATCAAACAATCTTTCAAACAAGAAAAACTATTCTCTGAAGTATTCAAGGGGCTTTTTATAATACATCTTAATCTTTAGATGAAAAGTGTTCTTTCTCTACAGGATGTTATTACTTTTAATTCAAAGCTTCAGTAAATGATCACAGCTAGTCCATCATCTCTCATAATGTCAATGTCAAGTCTGATGTGAGAATGGATCAATAATAAGCCAAAGAAAGGATATGTCAGAAGAAGTCATTGCTAACTTAAGAATTACTTTCTGGATTTATCATAATATGACAATTAATGGGTAGCTTTGACAAGTGTTTTTAATGCTAGCTGTGTATAGCTGAAAGGGTAATAGTAAGTTAACTGCATTTGCATTTATTAGTACTTCATGAAGGAACACACCATATTTTTAATATAAACTAATCAAAATGAAATTTTCTTATATATTTCTTGATAATGCATTTCTTTTTCTAAAAATCCAATTTTGTAAGATAATACAAAAATCTCCAATGCATGATGAAATGACATTTGTGGGATTGCTGATATATTTCAGGAAATAAACTAAAGGTCAAAAATATGTCCTAATAAAAAAGTATCAGTATTAAATGTAAGTGAAACAGAAGGAATAAAAGGTTGATATAGAAGCAATATAAAGTCCTATTGGGCTTTTTCTACCAATGGATAAGGAAATATCTGTGACATTTATTATGCTCCATGGTAGTTCAAAATATATTTACAACTGTCTCAATCATTGGTAATTAGTAGATTTAATGTATATCCTAAATTCAAGAGAGTAGATTGATACCATGAAGATTAAGAGATTAGGAAGAGACAGATGGAAACAGAATAAAAGAGAGTAAGTTAAAGTCTAGTAAAATAAGATGGTGTAATATTCTAGTAAAAACATGTTTTATTTTACTGAATAAAAAAATAGAACTTGAGCAGGTTAATAGAGTGATGATGCTCCCTACCACCCCTCAACTAGAATAGAAATGGAATTTCTGAATAAAACTAAGTCATCAATCATTCACAGTTCATAAAAAGAAAGTACTTAAATAAAATACTAGAAACTTCATTTCCAGTTAAGGCAGACTAGGTCATTCAAATTAACCCTACCAGTAAAAACAATAACAAAAGATAAGCTTTTATTTTTTAAATTGCAAGGGTAGTATTGAAGAGCTGAATAGTTAGGTAAACGATTTGAATTAAAAGAGCTTTTGATGTTTCTTTAAGTTTTCATTTGAAGAATTTGAAAGTTCAGTAAACTATTAGAATTAATTGGAACATATGGCAAGGTACTGGATACAAGTAAATATTTAAAATAAATATTAAAATCAATAATATCTCTATCAGTTACAAATCAAAAAATATTTTAAGAGATTTAAAATTTCATAAAAAAATAAAATTGCATCAAAAATTTAAAGTACGTAAAAGTAAACAACAAATATGTGTAACACTTCTACAGGAAAAATTACCAAATTTTACAGAGAAATAGCAATTAAAACTTAAATAAATACAGAGATACATTATTGTCCTCACTTTGCTTCTCTGAGACACCCCTCCTTCTTCCTTGTACTCCTTCAGTCCTTCCAAGATTTTTCTAATAAATTCTCTAAATAAGTGCTCTATTGAAGTACCTGGAGTGATTTCCATATTCCAGAATGGACACTGACACAATATTCTGCAACTAAAATTAAAATTAATTATAAGTGGATTGATTTCAAAAATGTGAAAGGCAAACTAATAAAGCTTTAAGAATAAAATATAGAATAATATTTTTATTACCTTAGGGAGGGAAGAATTTTCCAAACAAGAAAGACCATTAAGCATAAAGGAAAAGACTGATAAATTCTACTTCAATTAAATCAGAACTTTTATTTATCAGAAGACACCGAAAAGGAGCTAAATGACAGAGTAAGAAAAGGTATTTGAAACTCATAAGTAAGAAAAAGCTAGCATGAAGAATATATAAAGAACATCTAACCTTCTATAAATCAATACAAAAAGACCAGGAACCCAACAGAAAAATGGGCAAATTATTTGAATGGCATTTTACATTCACAAAATGGAAATCCAAATGATAAATGAACATATGAAAAGATACTCATTGGCAGTTTCTCATCTCTGAGCATTTCTCCTCCTCCTCCACTTCCTCCTCCTCCACTTCCTCCTCCTCCACTCCTCCCTTTCTCCTTCCTTTTGCTTTTTTCTCCTCCTTCCTTCTCTTTCCCCTTTCTCCTCATTTTCTCTCTTCTGTTCCTTCTCCAGTTCCTTCCTCCTCCTCCCTCTCTTCTCCTCTATCTCCTTTACCTCCTCTTCTCTTCCTCTTCTTCTCTTCCAGGTCACCCTCTTTTTTCTTTTGCTCTCCTAGACCCTTTAACTCTTCTGTAACCAATCCCCTATTTGAAATCCTAAGAGTTTTATTTTCAAAATTATTCTCACAAGCTTGGACATGAGTTCTGATGTTGGGGCCAATATTAAATTACATAAATTTTTGTTAAAATTGGGCACCTGGGTGGCTCAGTTGGTTAAGCGACTGCCTTCGGCTCAGGTCATGATCCTGGTGTCCCTGGATCGAGTCCCGCATTGGGCTCCCTGCTTGGCAGGGAGTCTGCTTCTCCCTCTGACCCTCCCCCCTCTCATGTGCTTTCTCTCATTCTCTCTCTCTCAAATAAATAAAATCTAAAAAAAAAAAATTTTTGTTAAAATTACAAATAAAGGGAAATCCCTTTGTTCCTTTGATCCATGTATTTATTTACTGAGCAATTATGGTAGAGTTGAATCCCTGATAAGTTTTGTATAAGTTCATAAGGAAAAAAAAGACTTGAACTAAGAGTAAGAAACAGAATTGAACAAATGGTAATGACTTATATTTCCCAAGTCTTAGTTCTTTTATCAACAATATGAGGATAAACACAAAAACCCACAGGACTGATGAGGATTTAGTTTATTATAATGCATCATTCTAGAAAACTCTCATTTGTCCTTTTCCTCTCTTATGCTTCTCCAGAAGCTGTTTCATCTGTCTCAGATGCCAGTCCTTTATTCTACTTTATTTGCTACATACCAAATTTCTGTTCATTTTTTAAGATTCAACTGAGGAATTATCTATTCAAGAAAGGTTTTTCCAACTTCTATAAGTAGGTTTAGGTGTTCTTTGGTTTTCTTTAACACTCTTATCTACTGCTCTTAGAGGACTTAGTTGCATTTTCAAAACCTGTAATGTTCCTATCACAGGAACTGTGCCTTCTTTATCTCTCTATTTCTGACCATGTCTTTCATATTGCCTAGTAGGTTACCAATAAACGTTACTTGAATAAATGAATAGAGTTTTAGCACTATCCACCTAGATTCTTGATAAAATATTAGACCTAATAAAAATTCAATGAGTTTCAGATCCTGGAAGAATTGAGAAACAGTATAAAAAGGACAACCGTGATAATAGTGAAAATGTAAAGATTCCAGAGGTTATCATCAGAATTAGTTTGGCTTTTTTCCAAAGATTTCCCAAGTGGTATAAATTATATCTTCTTTGGAATAAGAAATTGTTTCAAGGGAACTTTTATATGAATGTTTATTTGGAGGAGATTCTTCATTAATATTAGTGTGTAGTAACATATTTTTCATCCATGGATATCAGGGAATGAGACTCAAAGGAATGATAAGCAAAATAAAAATATTGAGTGCTAAAAGCAATTAACCTAAACAGACTCTAATTCTTAGTTTGCTGTTATGACCTATTCAAACAACATTTAAATTTTAAGAAAAACTAAATAGGCATATTTTGCTTTGGAAAACAATTTTTAACCTCTGCATTCTTCTTAGTTTTTAAGTAGCAGATAGAGATTGGATAGCTTAAAAAATGTATTTTCTAGGTGACTACTATATCACTGTGTTTGGTTCTGAGGTTTCCTTCATCTATGTTTCTGTAATCATTCTGGACCTTTTCTTTATATCATATTTTCCAAATCAATAATGCTGTACATATATATTTAAGCACCATTTTGTTCTCTAATTCAAATACCCATAGGCAATGACAAAACTAGACATTTTGAGTAATTAAGCATATATTTGCATTACCAGGAAAGGTTGGGAATTGAGAATTACATGAAGAGAAACTAAAGACTTATGTTGTATTTTGTTCTAGGTACAGCATGTGAATTTTAAAAGGGAGGTTCTCAGGTTAGTTAAAATGAGGCCTGTGAAAATGCAGTCTAGCAATACAAAGTTTGAACTCTAGAGTCTAATAGACATGGATTAATATCCTATACAAACCCCCTTAATCACTATGTACCCTGTGAAATATCCCTAACTTGTGCATCAGCAAACTGGTAACAGTAATACTTACCTAATAAGGCTAGGGGATCTTGTATATGTAAAACATTAGCACAGGGCTTGAACACAGAGTCAGGGAATAATACTGTTGTTTCTATCTGTCTCATTACAGGTGACATACCAGGTTCTGACAGGTAAAATGACTGGTTCTAAACTAAGTTTGCTGTCCCCAGACTCTGGAATCCAGACTTTATCTGTTAGGAAGTGTTCAGCTACAAAAATGGAACTTCTGACTCAACTCAGATAAATAAAATAAAATAAAATATAAAATATTTTGCTGCATCATAATTAAGTTCAGAGGTAGAACTGCCTTTCAGCTTGATTAATTAAGATGTTCAACTTTGTCATCAAGAACTATCACATTGATTGTTTTGCATATGTTTCACCATCCCACTTGGTATAAATCCCACTTGATCATGGTGAATAATCATTTTAATATACTCCTAAATTTGGTTGGCTGGTATTTGATCAACAATTTTTGCAACTGTATCCATCAGGGATATTGGCCTGTAGTTTTTTGGTTTTTGGTTTTTGGTTTTTTTCTGGTAATGTACTTTCTGACATCAGGGTGATGCTGATTCATAAAACGTTTCTTCCTCTTCAATTTTTGAAAGGGTTTGAGAAGGATTGGCATTAATTCCTCTTTAAATGTTTATTAAAATTCACCATGTGGTTCTGGGATTTTCTTCATTATGCGATTTTTCATTACTAATTCAATCTCTTTACTACTAATTGGTCTTTTCAGACTTTTTATTTCTTCCTGATTCCATCTTGGTACATTGTATGTTTCTTTTTTTTTTTTTTAAAGATTTTATTTATTTATTTGAGAGAGAGAGAATGAGAGACAGAGAGCATGAGAGGGAGGAGGGTCAGAGGGAGAAGCAGACTCCCTGCCGAGCAGGGAGCCCGATGCGGGACTCGATCCTGGGACTCCAGGATCATGACCTGAGCCAAAGGCAGTCGCTTAACCAACTGAGCCACCCAGGCGCCCGACATTGTATGTTTCTAAAAAACATATCCAGAAAATGCACTTAACAGAATTCAATATATATTCACGATGAAAACTCTTAACAAATTAGGTATAGAATGGATGCACCTCAACATAATAAAGGCCATTTATGATAAGCTCACAGTTAACATCATACCAAAGGTAAAAGGTTGAAATCTTTTCCTCTAAGATCAAGAACAAGACAAGGGTGTTCATTCTTACCACTCTTATTCCACATAGTACTGGAAGTCCATACCAGGGCAATCAGACAAGAAAAGGAAATAAAAGGTATCAGAATTGGAAAGAAAGAAGTAAAATTGTCCCTATTTGCAGATGACATTATTTTGCATATAGAAAATCCAAAACACTTCACCAAAAAAAAACCACAAAAAACAAAAAACTGTTAGATCTAATCAACAAATCCAATAAAGTTGCAGGATACAAAATTAACTACAAAAATCAGTAGCATTTTTACATACTAACAATGAATTATCTGAAAAAGAAAGAAAGAAAACAATCCCATTTACAATAGAATCAAAAACAATAAACACTTAAGAATAAACTTAACCAAGGAGGTGAAAGATCTCTACTTGGAAAACCACAAAACTATGGAAGAAATTGAAGACACAAAAAATGGAAAGGTATCCTGTGTTTATGGATTGGAAGAATTAATATTGTTAAAATGTTAATACTACCAAAAGCTATCTAAAAATTCAATGCAATCCTTTTTAACAGAAGTAGGAAAAAAAATCCTAAAATTTATAAGGAACCACAAAATACCCTGAATAGCCAAAGCAATCTTGAAAGAAAAAAAAAGTGGGAAGTATCACACTTCCTGATTTTAAGCTATACTACAAAGTTATAGTATTTAACACAGTATGGTACTGGCACAAAAACAACAAATACATCAATGGAGCAGAATTGAGAGCTCAAAATAAACCCACGCATATAGTGCCAACTAATATTTGACAAGGAAGCCATGACTACTCAATGGAGAAAAGTCAATCTCTTCAATAAATGATATTTGAAAAAGTGGATATTCACATGTAAAAGAATGAAACTAAACACCTATCTTCCACCACTTATAAAACTTGACTCAAAATAGATTAAAGATTTAAATGCCCAACCTAAGTGTTCATCAATAGATGAACAAATAAAAATGTGGTTACCAGGGGTGGTAGGCAGTGGAGGAGGGGTAATTGGAAGAAGGTGGTCAAAAGGCAAAAACTTTCAGTCATAACATAAATAAGTATTAGGTATGTAGTGTACAACATGACTATAGCTAACACTGCTGTGTGTTATACAGGAAAGTTGTAAGAAAATAAATCTTAAGAGTTTTCAACGTATGAAATTTTTTTTTTGTTTTTTTTTATTCTATCTATATGTTAACTAAATATATTGCAGTAATTATTTTACAATATATGTAACTTAAATCATTATGCTGTACTCCTTAAACTTATGCAGTTATAGGTGTCAATTGTATCCCAGTAAAACTGGGAGAAAAGAAAGAACTCATGTTCCTTCCATCTCTCTATCATACATGAGATCAATTCCATCCTATGGCTGGTCGTCTTTATGGTTTTAGAATGGCTGCTGGAAACAACAGGGCAAAATGATCCTTGCTCAAGTAGGGAGAGTGACAGAGAGAGATCAATTTATTGATTCTGGTAACCCAAGCAGTCCTCTCCCTTTGTGTCACTCTCTGTTCTTCTCTCTTTCCTCTCCTCCTTTTCTTTTATCTATCTTCCATCTATTCTGTCCTTCCTTCCTTATTCCCTCCCTCCCTCCCCTCGTCCCCTTTCTTTCCTTCCTTCCTCCTTTTCTTTTTTTTCCTCTTTCTCTCATTCTTTTTTCAACAATTATTTATTGGGTATCTACCATAGGCCTGTCACTGTTCTAAGTTATAGGGATACATCAATGCACACAACTATCAAAAATATTGCCCTCCCACAACTAAACAAACCACTGGCCAGAAGAATGAGATGACAATGGTTAGAGACTAGCCAGTTAGAGTGGAATAGGTGTTGGGGAATCTACCACATTGGCTCAATATGTTTCAAAATATTGGGATCTCTTGTAGACATCAAATCTTCAAGCACCTCACAGTATATGGAAGGGAAAAACCATGCCCTTTTTCTAAATATCTGCCTTATTTTCTGCTTCTCAGAAAAAAATAAATGAATAAATTAGTTCTTCAATGCTGTGTACTACATAGTCATTACTAGACATATTTGTTTGTTTTATGTGACAATATGTTGTTAATAAAATTTAAGCTCATTTGCTTTCTTTGGTTGTCATTTTTAAAATCCCAGACCTTGTATTTATCTTGGTTTATTATGTAAAAATAATGTTTTAATCATAGACTACATGATATACTGTAATGGTAATCTTTAAATGCCCATTTCATTAAAATTTTATGTTGCACAAAAGACCTATAAGTCCCTGCTGCTACAGAAAATCATTTCATAACTTTACCTAATAACAATGTCTCGTGGTGATTTTCAATTAAGTTGAGTCACTCATAATGCATCAGAGTAAACAGATCTGAGCCAAATGTTGCTGATGCCACTTATGATATGGCTTCACAATCATGCCAAAGTAGTTTTGCCTCATTTCCCACCAAATCCTGATTCCCACCAGAGTAAGGTAACATGTGAATAGCCCAGAACTAAACTGCAAGTCTTTTTTTAAGGATAGAATATTTCATTTATTTTCAATCCTTTACTGAGCTAATTAAAATTCTGAGTCTGCTATCTTTTTTAATGTTTTGGATTTTTTTATTTAGTTTCATTTATATCCACTAGAAATTAATCAAAATAAAATTGTCCATAGCAGCAAACACCTTTCTTAAAGATATTATGCGGAAAGGAAGAAAATAATTATCTTTAAAATAAGTGCACAGAGAGAGGTGAGATTTGCACAGGATGGTTTCCATGGGCTTTTCCAATTCTCACTCTCCCATAAGCTGCAGGATTCCAACATACCTGGGTGTGTAGGTGGTGGGACCATCTGACCTAACATAATCTAACAAAAAATCATGTAATTATGCAAAAGTTCTTAAAATAAGCATAACTATAATTAACAAAGTCAAAATTCAGTCCCAGGAAAGCAATTAGTCTCTACCCCAGAGGCAGGGTAGTAATACAAAAAAGAAAACTCTGAACATTAAGAGATAACACATGTAGCCAATAATATGAGAGGGGTCTTAGCATTTAACTTAATAATAATGAAACAAATTTCTTCAAGAGGCACCTAATCTCAAACTTATCTTGGTTGTAACTCCTATGCTGCACCATATTCTATAAACAAGCCAGGTTTTCACACAAACCATTTACAAAAGAAGTTAAAGAATTATAAAATTAATTTGAAGAGATATCTCAGAAGACCCACTGCCTCAACTGTTGTTGGTACGTTCATTCATTTAAAAATCCATCCTGGGAGGAGGGAAAGATGGCGGAGGAGTAGGGGACTGTATTTCAACTGGTCCCTGGAATTGAGCTGGATATCTACCAGACCACTCTGATCACCCATGAAACCAGCCTCAGACATAAGAAGATCTGGATCTCTGCAAACAGAATATCGCAGGCCATTGGTTTCGAGGTCCGAAGCGGGGAGCTCTGATTCCACGGGCAGATATCAGAGGATAAACAGAGCGGGAGAGTGCCTGGCCGTGGGAATCCTACACCTACAGCATGACAGCCTCGCACGCTGGGGATGGGGCACAGACTCACAGACTGGTAGCGGTGGGAAAAGGACTTTAGGGCAGCCGCCCGGGTGGAAACCCGGAGCAGCGGGGTCACGCGTGCGACATGGGAGCGGCTGGCGGTTTTAGAAGCACAAAGGGCAGAGATGTGCCCTGATCTGGAGGCAGGACTGGGAGCGCTGCGGAGGGGTGCACAACCCAGAACGCTGCAGTTTATAGCAGCACGGACAGAAACAGAGACAGTGTGGCCTGGAGAGCTCACTGAAGAACAGACTGCGGTCTCTCTGCTCTGAGGCAGAGGGTTGGAAAGGGTCTCTTCTGCTCTAACTCACGGAAGAGACGCGGAAAGGTGCCAGGGAAAGGCGCCAGAGAACAAAAGCCCCAACACTGATTCCCGCTGAGCCCACCCCCCACCACAGGGGGGCAGGGCAACTCCGCCCAAACAGGGTTGCCTGAGTAACAGCACAGCAGGCCCCTCCCCCAGAAGACAAGCTGGGAAAACAAGAGGCCAACAATCCTAAACTCCCTATAAAACAGGTGCATCTTGCTTGGGTTCTGGTCAATAATTTCGACTCTACACATTCACTCAACCACCCATCAACAGAATGACTAGGAGGAGGAGCCCCCAAAACAGAAAAGACTCAGAGATTATGACTTATGCTGCAGATTTACAAATGGATGCAGACATAACCAAGATGTCAGAGATGGAATTCAGGCTAGCAATTGTGAAGACAACGGCTAGAATGGAGAAATCAATTAATGGCAACATAGAGTCTCTAAGGGCAGAAATGAAAGCTGAATTGGCAGAACTTAAAAATGCTATCAATGAGATCCAATCCAATCTAGATAATCTAACAGCTAGGGTAACTGAGACAGAAGAGCGAATAAGCGACCTGGAAGACAATATAATAGATAAAAAGGGAAAAGAGGAGGCCAGGGAAAAACAACTCAGAATCCATGAAAACAGAATCAGAGAAATAAATGACACCATGAAGCATCCCAATGTCAGAATAATTGGAATCCCAGAGGGAGTGGAGAGAGAGAGAGGGCTAGAAGATGTATTTGAGCAAATTGTAGCTGAGAACTTCCCTAATCTGGGGAATGAAACAAACACTCACATCCTAGAGGCAGAGAGGACACCTCCCAAGATCAATGAAAACAGGCCAACACCCCAGCATGTAATACTAAAACTTGCAAATCTTAGAATCAAGTAAACCATCTTAAGGGCAGTTAGGGGGAAGAGATTCCTTACGTACAGAGGGAGGAACATCAGAATAACGTCAGACCTATCCACAGAGACCTAGCAAGCAAGAACGGCCTGGCAAGCCATATTCAGGGTACTAAATGAGAAGAACATGCAGCCAAGAATACTTTATCCGGCAAGGCTGTCATTTAGAATGGATGGAGAGATGCAGAGCTTCCACGACCAGCAGAAACTGAAAGAATATGTGACCACTAAGCCAGCCCTGCAAGAAATATTAAGGGGGATCCTATAAAAGGAGAAAGACCCCAAGAGTGATATACAACAGAAATTTACAGGGACAATCTTTAAAAACACGGTCTTCATAGGCAACATGATGACAATTAATTTATATCTTTCAATAACCACTCTCAACGTGAATGGCCTAAACACTCCCATAAAACAGCACAGGGTTGCAGATTGGATAAAAGACAGGACCCATCCATATGCTGCCTACAAGAGATTCATTTTGAACCTAAAGATACATCCAGACTGAAAGTGAAGGGATGGAGATCCATCTTCCATGCCAGCGGACCTCAAAAGAAAGCTGGGGTAGCAATTCTCATAAGGGAAAAATTAGATTTTAAACTAAAGTCTGTAATTAGAGACACAGAAGGACACTATATCATTCTTAAAGGGTCTATCCAACAAGAAGATCTAACAATTGTAAATATCTACACCCCCAACATGGGAGCAGCCATCTACAAAAACCAACTGTTAACCAAAATAGTCATATTGATAACAATACATTAATTGTAGGAGACCTCAATACTCCACTCTCAGCAAGGGACAGATCATCTAAGCAGAAAATCAGCAAGGAAACAAGAGCTTTGAATGATACATTGGACCAGATGGACCTCATAGATATTTACAGAACATTCCACCCTAAAACAACAGAATACTCATTCTTCTCGAGCACGCATGGAACTTTCTCCAGAATAGACCACATCCTGGGTCACAAATCAGGTCTCAACCGATACCAAAAGACTGAGATTATTCCCTGCATATTCTCAGAGCACAATGCTCTAAAACTGGAACTCAATCACAAGAAAAAAATTGGCAGAAATTCAAACACTTGGAAGCTAAAGACCACTCTACTCAAGAATGTTTGGGTCAACCAAGAAATCAAAGAAGAACTTAAACAATTCATGGAAATCAATGAGAATGAAAACACATCGGTCCAAAACCTATGGGATACTGCAAAGGCGGTCCTAAGGGGAAAATACATAGCCATCCAAGACTCACTCAAAAAAAATAGAAAAATCCCGAATTCACCAACTAACTTTACACCTTAAAGAACTAGAGAAAAAGCAACAAATGACACCTAAGCCACTCATTAGAAGAGAAATAATTAAGATTAGAGCAGAAATCAGTGAATTAGAAACCAGAAACACAGTAGATCAGATCAACAAAACTAGAAGTTGGTTCTTTGAGAGAATTAATAAGATCGATAAACCACTGGCCAGACTTATCCAAAAGAAAAGAGAAAGGACTCAATAAAATTATGAATGAAAGGGGAGAGATCACGACTAACACCAAGGAGATGGAAACAATTATTAGAAATTATTATCAACAACTATATGCCAACAAATTGAGCAATCTGGATGAAATGGAGGCCTTCCTGGAAACCTATCAGCTGCCAAGACTGAAACAGGAAGAAATCGACAACCTGAATAGGCCAGTAACCAGTAACGAGATCAAAGCAGTGATCAAAAACCTCCCAAAAAACAAGAGTCCAGGGCCTGATGGATTCCCTGGGGAATTCTACCAAACATTCAAAGAAGAAATAATACCTATTCTACTGAAGCTGTTTCAAAAAATAGAAACAGAAGGAAAACTTCCAAACTCATTCTATGAGGCCAGCATTACCTTAATCCCCAAACCAGGCAAAGACCCCATCAAAAAGGAGAACTTCAGACCAATATCCCTGATGAATATGGATTCCAAAATCCTCAACAAAATCCTAGCTAATAGGATCCAACAATACATTAAAAGGATCATCCACCACGACCAAGTGGGATTCATCCCCGGGATGCAAGGGTGGTTCAACATTTGCAAATCAATGAATGTGATAGAACACATTAATAAGAGGAGAGAGAAGAACCATATGGTCCTCTCAATTGATGCAGAAAAAGATTTGACAAAATACAAATCCTTTCCTGATTAAAACTCTTCAGAGTATAGGGATAGAGGAAACATTCCTCAAGTTCATAAAATCCATCTATAAAAAACCCATAGCAAATATCATCCTCAAAGGGGAAAAGCTGAGAGCCTTTCCCTTAAGATCAGGAACATGTCAAGGATGCCCACTCTCACCACTATTGTCCAACATAGTATTAGAACTCCTAGCAACAACAATCAGACAACAAAAAGAAATAAAAGGTATTCAATTGGCAAAGAAGAAGTCAAACTCTCTTTTCGCAGATGACATGGTACTTTATGCGGAAAACCCAAAAGACTCCACCCCCAAATTACTAGAACTCATCCAGCAATTCAGTAATGTGGCAGGATACAAAAGCAATGCACAGAAATCAGTTGTTTTCTTACACACTAACAATGCAACTGTAGAAAGAGAAATTAAAGAAACGATTCCATTTACAATAGCACCAAAAACCATAAGATACCTTGGAATAAACCTAACCAAAGAGGTAAAGGATCTATACTCTAGGAACTACAAAACACTCATGAAAGAAATTGAAGAAGACACAAAAAGATGGAAAAATATTCCATGCTCATGGATCGGAAGAATAAACATTGTTAAAATGTCTATGCTACCCAGAGCAATCTATACCTTCAATGCCATCCTGATCAAAATTCCAATGACATTTTTCAAAGTGCTGGAACAAACAATCCTAAAATTTGTATGGAATCAGAAAAGACCCCAAATCACCAAGGAAATGTTGAAAAAGAAAAACAAAGCTGGGGGCATCACGTTGCCCCATTTCAAGCTATATTACAAAGCTGTGATCACCAAGACAGCATGGCACTGGCATAAAAACAGACATATAGACCAGTGGAGCAGAATAGAGAACCCGGATATGGACCCTCAACTCTATGGTCAAATAATCTTTGACAAAGCACGAAAAAACATGCAATGGAAAAAAGACAGTCTCTTCAATAAATGGTGCTGGGAAAATTGGACAGCCACATGCAGAAGAATGAAACTCGACCATTCTCTAACACCATTCACAAAGATAAACTCAAAGTGGATTCCTCTCTCAATGTGAGACAGGAATCCATCAAAATCCTAGAGGAGAACATAGGCAGTAACCTCTTTGACATCGGCCACAGCAACTTCTTTCAAGATACATCTCCAAAAGCTAGTGAAACAAAAGCAAAAATGAACTTTTGGGACTTCATCAAGATAAAAGCCTTCTGCACAGCAAAGGAAACAGTCAACAAAACAAAGAGGCAACCCACAGAATGGGAGAAGATATTTGCAAATGACACTACAGATAAAGGGCTGGTATCCAAGATCTATAAAGAACTTCTCAAACTCAACACCCAAAAAACAAATAATCAAGTCAAAAAGTGGGCAGAAGAGATGAACAGACACTTCTCTGAAGAAGATATACAAATGGCTAACAGACACATGAAAAAATGTTCATTATCGTTAGCCATCAGGGAAATCCAATCAAAACCATATTGAGATACCACCTTACACCAGTTAGAATGGCAAAAATGGACAGGGAAAGAAACAACAAATGTTGGAGAGGTTGTGGAGAAAGGGGAACCCTCTTACACTGTTGGTGGGAATGCAAGTTAGTACAGCCACTTTGGAAAACAGTATGGAGGTGGCTCAAAAATTTAAAAATAGAGCTACCCTATGACCCAGCAACTGCACTCCTGGGTATTTACCCCAAAGACACAGATGTAGTGAAAAGAAGGGCCATATGCACCCCAATGTTCATAGCAGCAACGTCTGCAATAGCTAAACTGTGGAAAGAGGCAAGATGCCCTTCAACAGATGAATGGATAAAGAAGATGTGGTCCATATATACAATGGAATATTACTCAGCCATCAGAAATGATGAATACCCAACTTTTACATCAACATGGATGGGACTGGAGGAGATTATGCCAAGTGAAATAAATCAAGCAGAGAAAGTCAATTATCATATGGTTTCACTTATTTGTGGAACATAAGGAATAGCATGGAGGACATTAGGAGAAGGAAGGGAAAAATGGGGGAGGGGAAATTGGAGGGAGAGTTGAACCATGAGAGACTATGGACTCTGAGAAACAAACAGGGTTTTAGAGGGGAGGGGGGAGGGGAGATTGGTTAGCCTGGTGATGGGTATTAAGGAGGGCATGTACTGCATGGAGCACTGGGTGTTATACGAAAACAAAGGATCATGGATCACCACATCAAAACCAATAATGCATTGTATGGTGACTAACATAATACAATAAAATTTAAAAAAATAAAAATAAAAATCCATACTGTTGTATGGGTAAGCAGATCTGCCACTCAATGGATAAGCTTAACAGAGCAGCTATTTTCTATTCTCATTGGTTGGACACCCATTTTAAATGGCTAATGCACATGCCATACAGGTTGCTAAATATTTCTGTACATCTGTACTATTGTAAACAATGTACATTGTTCGCAATGACTAAAATAGCAATTTATTGAAATGCATCACTTAAATATAACTCAGACATAAAAATCTGTGATAAAATCAATAATCCAAATTGCTGAGAGATTTCAAAATTGAAAGACCATTTTCATCCTCAATTTTATTTCAATCTGTGTCAACTAGATAATACAAAGCACCAAGTTTACCCTACAAAATCTTGGGACTATTGGGTATAAATCATGTATTAGTCTGCTAAGACCACCATAACAAAATATCATGGGCTGGGTGGCATAAAAAACAGAAATTTATTTCTCACAATTCTGGAGGCGGGAAGTTCCAGATCGTGGCCTGGCAGGGTTTCATTTCTTTCTTTCTTTCTTTTTTATTTTTTACTTTTATTTATTTATTTATTTGACAGAGAGAGGGACAGTGAGAGAGGGAACACGAGCAGGAGGAGTGGGAGAGGGAGAAGCAGGCTCTCCACTGAGCAGGGAGCCCAACATGGGACTCAATCCCAGGACCCTGGGATCATGACCTGAGCTGAAGGCAGACACTTAATGACTGAGCCACCCAGGCACCCCTAGCAGGGGCTGCCTACTTGCTACTGTACTCACACAGCCTTTCCTCTGAGCATGTGGATGTGGAGAGAGAGATCTTTTTTCCTCTTATAAGGCCATTAATCTTATCAGATTAGGGCCTCACCTTTATGACCTCATTGTACCTTAATTATCTCCCAAAGGCTTTATCTCCAAAGACAGACAATTGGGGATTAGGGCCTCAATACATGAATTTGGTTGGGGGTGGGTGGTACAAAATTCAGTCCACAACAGGTCAATTAGACTCTATCCTATCATTCCCAACTACTTTGGAATCCAAAAGTTTTGTGGAAACTATTTTATTAACTTGGCTAAATTCAAGTAAAATACTGTATGCAATTCATAGTAAAAACCTACCAAGTACTTGATCTTGTGTGACAAACTTGCTGACATAGGGTAAGATGATTGTCTAGGTGTTGAATGATGGGGCTTGGTGTCTACAGCTTCTAGTAAAATGATATAAACAAATCAAACTTCATATTCCACTTCTATGAATTACTATATCAGATATAATAATCACCCTAAATTTCACACAATAGTGAGCCTTCTAATGTGGATTGACAGAGAAATACTATGTAGAAACCTAATGTGCTTTAAGTTTAAGAGACACAGGGATAGAGTTATAATTTAGCAATAAATCTGTGGGCTTAAAACAGACACTTGGTTATTTTAACAAACAGATAAAGACAATATTAATTTATAGTAGAAACATCTCATAAAACAAATAAAATTAGTACCACTTTCAGAAGAGTTGCCAAAAAATGTGGAAAAAACAAACAAATATAAAACTATTCACCTGAGCAACTGAGTAATTTCTTATAGATTCATTAGGCAAGCCACTACCATATTTTCTAAATAACTCATAAAACATGCTCCTCTGGACATTTTTCCCACTTAGTAAAAACATTTGTCTTTACTAAAGACATTTATTAAACACTGAATTGTATTAATATACTTATATTTATACTATATTTGTTATATTAATCATATCACATTTTTCTCTTCTTGCTTTTAGATTACAGACTTGGTGACCTTAGAGGAGGAATGGAAATAAATTTGAGAGTATTGGTTTATTTTCTTATGTGGTTTTATCTTTTTGGAGATTACATATGATTTGGAAATCAAGTTGCTAATGATTATGGGCTATTAAAATTATGGATCCAAGCAGAGATAACTGATGCAAGGCAGGGGAGGTATAGGCATTTACATCTACACTTTGAAGGAATGTTAATAGCACTGTAAATATATGTGCTTTCTGCTTTTGACAAGTATGACTGGGAAAGCCTTGTAACACATTAGGGGGTACCTGGATTTAATATGAGTGTGGAACTGCATCACAGCAGGGCATACTCCTATACCAAAATTGCTGCTCTTATGAGCACTCACAGTAAATCCTTACTATAAAAAATATAAAATAAAATAAAATAAATAAAATAAAAAGTAGTTATGTATTTTCATCCTGAGGGCCTAATTTACAATAGTGGCCCAGAGTCATAGTATCTGTAGAGGGAAAGCTAGAGCTAACATTTTTCCATCAACTAGGACATTTGAGTTTCAGCAACAAATTACTATTATGAACGAATCAATAAGGCATATATTATTAAAAGACAGTTTATACCATACTTTTCAATCATAAAATCATAACAAGGAGGCTTACACATACAGAAAACAACAAATGATGTTGCAAATTAAATTCTTAAGCATAATTTCATAGATGTAAGTGAAAAGAAAGTTTTCTTAAAGAAGCTTATTAGAAGCTATTTCCATTTCAGTAGTGCACTTACCCTTCACACGTCATGAAATTACACAGTTTTCTGAACACAGACCCACACCTCTACATAGCCACCAAAGCCAGGACCCTGTAAGTGAAGGTGTGTGGCCATGTGTCCGTGGGAGTCTTACTACTTACTAACCTACACCTGGACTTTATATTCTCTCTCAGGACATTGGCCTTTCTGCTCTCAGTCCATAAATAATTCTCTCTTATCATCTCATCATCACTTTTCTTTGCCCTAATGCTCCTATCCTCTCATTTTTCTCCTATGAGCACTAATATCTTGCCACTCGTAACTCAGTCTGAATTTTCTCACTCATTACATTCTTGTCTGGTTTTCTCCACAATTTTTCTCCCTTTCACCCTTACCAGTAGCCTCCATCCTCAGAGTCAGTATCCCTTCACCTCTTTTGATAAATGCCTCTTTTTTTCTAGAGTTTTTACTTCTCTTTAAGTGCACAGAACTTAAAACCTAATGATGCGTCACCCCACTGCCCTCTTCCCTGATGATTACTTTCTTCCATTGTCCTCCATTCAGTAGGCCAATATTACCAATACAGACCATTTAATCCATTGTCTGCTACTCTCCTAAACCTGTGGTCATCATTTTGTATATCTACTGCCCTGCAGGTCCATTTCCACCTTCTCAGTTCATGGGCATCTCTGCAGAGTGCTCTGTCATCATCACAGTGATTTCAACGGCCATATCAATAATTCCCCAGACTCTTTCACTGCCTTCAGACACCAGATATCTACTGGATATCAGAGATATCTACTTAAGTCAGCAGTTACTTATGCCATTCCTATATTTAAATGTATTTTGGGCCAAGTTGGGAAGCTTCAGCTGTGCATTTGTTTTCTGTTGCTGCTGTAACAAATGACCACAAATTTGGTGGCTTAAACAACTGACACTTATTCTCTTGCAGTTGTGGAAGCCGTAAGTCTAAAATGGCCTCCTGGGTCTAAACTCAAGGTATCCATTACTTGATTTCTTCTGGAAGCCAAGGAAAGAATCTGTTCCTTCGTCTTCTGGGTTCTTGTGGCAGCTGGCATTACTTAGCTAGGGCTACAGAACACCAATTGATGCTGCTATCATCACATTGCCTTCTCCTCTTCTATCATCAAATCCACTTTTGCCTCCCTTTTATAAAGACCCTTGTGATTACAGGTATGGCTCATCCAGATAATCCAATATAATCTCCCTTTCTCAAGGTGTTTAACATAATCACATCTACAAAGATATCTTGCCATATAAGGTAACCATTCACAGGTTCTGAGGATTAAGATATGGATATCTTTGGGGGCAATTATTCCGCCTACCACAAGCTAACTAGCCCCAGGAACACCATGGTAATCATCAGGAAATATCTTCAGTGTCAAGGGCAGTAACAGCACAGCCAGGGAGGTAACTTTCAAATGATGTTGGTATAGTAGGGCATCATCAGGCACTAAAGGGGCAAGGAGGAGTCAATGGCAGTCGCAGGGGCATTAGCAATGTGTCTGTATATCCATATCATGATTATTCTGTATGATCTGGGTGTCCCAGTAAACATAGGATTAACAATTTTATTATCACCCATTTTTCTTTGTCCTGGTGTCCCACAATAGTCGATTTCTCCCACTGTCCTTCCTGCATTTCTTCTCTCCACCTGAAATATCTTTCTTTTTGATCTACCTATTCCAGTGCTAGTTATCCAAATTCCTAAAACTTCCTTGAATCTTTCTTTACCTTTTCCCTCACATGCTGATCTGATTTCTTCCTTCTCTAAATTTCTTAGCTTTTGGAATCACAACTACATAGTTTAACATTTCTTACCAGTTTTGATTCATATATATATTTTATATATATATATATACACACACATATATATATATACACACATATATATAGTCATATAATTATATGTATTTCTTAGTTCAGTGTTTCTTTCTATAAAACCAAGTAGAATGTTGTACACATAAGAGGGACACTCAACAAATATTGCATCATTCATTGATAGATTCAAATTTTTTATGAGGTTAATTGGAGAAATACAGAAACTTATAAAAATTCCAGATCATTACACTGTTGTGGTGACTTGGCCAAGTGTCCACAATAATAAGGTAAGATCATATGTATGTGGGCTATAAAATATAACAATAACAATAATGAGAATAATAAATGTTTTTAGAGAGTTTTGATTTTAATTAAGGACTTCTTTAAATAAAGAGGTATTGGACTACTGGGTATTTATCCCAAAGATACAAAAGTAGGGATCTGAAAGGGTACGTGCACCCCGATGTTTATAGCAGCAATGTCCACAATAGCCAAACTGTGGAAAGAGCCAAGATGTCCATCGACAGATGAATGGATAAAGAAGAGGTGGTATATATATACAATGGAATATTATGGAGCCATCAAAAGGAATGAGATCTTGCCATTTGCAACGACGTGGATGGAACTGGAGGGTATTATGTTGAGCGAAATAAGTCAAACAGAGAAAGACATGTATCATATGACCTCACTGATATGAGGAATTCTTAATCTCAGGAAACAAACTGAGGGTTGCTGGATTGGGCGGTGGGGTGGGAGGGAGGGGATGACTGGGTAATAGACACTGGGGAGGGTATGTGCTCTGGTAAGCGCTGTGAATTGTGCAAGACTGTTGAATCTCAGATCTGTACCTCTGAAACAAATAATGCAATATATGTTAAGAAAAAAAAAAAAGAAGAAGAAGGTAGCGGGAGGGGAAGAATGAAGCGGGGGAAATCAGAGGGGTAGACGAACCATGAGAGATGATGGACTCTGAAAAACAAACTGAGGGTTCTAGAGGGGAGGGGGGTGAGAGGATGGGTTAGCCTGGTGGTGGGTATTGAGGAGGGCACATTCTGCATGGAGTACTGGGTTTTATGCACAAACAATGAATCATGGAACACTTCATCTAAAACTAATGATGTAATGTATGGGGATTAACATAAGAATAAAAAAAAATTAAAAAAAAAAAAGAGGCATTGGGTGCCTGGGTGGCTCAGTTGGTTAAGCAACTGCCTTCAGCTCAGGTCATGATCCTGGAGTCCCGGGATCGAGTCCCACGTCGGGCTCCCTGCTCAGCAGGGAGTCTGCCTCTCTCTCTGACCCTCCCCCCTCTCATGCTCTCTATCTCATTCTCTCTCTCAAATAAATAAATAAAATCTTTAAAATAAATAAATAAATAAATAAATAAAGAGGCATTTTAGATATGTTGTTAATATCCATCTTTTCACATAGCAGCTATAATCACCACAAATGTTTTTTACAAGTCTAGGACTCAAAATGCTGGTTTATGAAAGTAAGTTTATGACACAAGTCAGATAACAACTCCACTTGGCACCCTCATCCCTATTGTTCAGGAAGATTTCCTCCACAAAACACCTTATTAAATGCCTGATATTGCTCTTATAAAAGCAGTTTTCTTTCTGGATCATACAGAGATTAGGTTATATACTGAACCATGAAATTTGATTTTTTTTTTAATCCTAATATGCATAAAACTAAACTTTAGGCTTCTCTGGGCATGGGATTCATTTGTTCAGGATAATTATTTCTCCATGATACAGACATGTACAGATGTACAGATCATGTACCTATACAGCCCTATAGAAATAACAATAAATAATTGCAAAAGATGATTATTGAAAAAAACATTATTCAACTTTTTAAAAATGCAAATGAAAAATTTGTCTCAATAACAACCAAATGGCAGTGAATTCAAAATATGAATTTTGTAATACATTGAAGTGACTTTCATTATTTCTTCTAAGTACATAAAAGCCATTCTATAGACAGCTTTTTTCTTGTATTTTGTATTATGTATTATAGTAAATAAAAAAAGAATCATTGTCATCTCTGTCCCTTACATACAAAATAACCACTTATCCTTAACTTTACTGTTTATCTTAGAAATGTCAATAATAATCTTCTCTAAATTCAGTAAAACTATTCTGTGATCATTTCTAAAAAATAACTACAAAAGCTTGCATGAGTGTTTCCACTTGATATGTTTGTCTCAAATTCAATTTTTGTTTAACTATTTGAAATTTTTTTTCATTATGTAGTAGATTTTGAGAAAGGTAATTTAGAATTTTAGCTATTACAACATGGTCTGTTGTATCTTTGATTCTAAAATGAGGCAATACTTTAAATGAAATATATGATACTTTATATGAAATATATAAACTGATAGAAAATACACAGATAGCAATACAAAGGTGTCCATAAATACAAAGAATAGAGAAAACTGTATAAGTGAACGAAGGAAACAATATTTTGAAATGAAATAGCCACAAAAAAGAGGCATAGAAAATAGAAACATGATTTGGATACTTATCTTAGTTCCCTACTCCATTGTGTCTCACAAATTTAGGGCAGGAAAACTCCTAAACCTGAGAATGTAAAAAGAAAGCCCTAAAAATTGCATTCACAATCTTTTAAAATATAAATGGAAGGAGTTGTATACACATAGTGCATTTCAAAATAGAAATTATGACACAGTTATAAGTGCTAACCAGAGGAAAAGAGAACTTAAAATCAAAAGCTAATTACTCAGTATCTAAGTTTATGTGCAGTAATATAGCTTGCTAGGATTTTTCAAGTTAATTAAAAAGACATGTTTAAGTGTTCTCACTTAAATTAGCTAATAATTTTAGCGAATTAAACAATTCAGCAAATTAGCTAACAATTTATATATTTTTATGTTAACCCCCAAACAACATCTTGTTGGAATATATCCAACTGTAACTCAGTTCTGGTATAATTGTTGAGTCATTACTCAGTGGAACGGAGGAAAAAGTAACTTTAAAAAATCCCACTAAGCCATCTTGCCTAACAAATTACTTGTAAACTACCAGTGCCACTGAGGACAAATGAACATGTATCAGAATATTTCCAGATTTAAAAGCAGTTGGATCTTAAGAATTTCAATCTCCTTCTGATATGAATTTTACAAAGTAAACAAGTGTAGCCTACTGACTTCTAGATAAAGTTTCCTGAATAAACACATGCATTATTTTTACTTCCTCTTAAAACTTGATTAAAAATTCAATGAAAGTCTCTTAAGCTCTTTCAGGAAGACAGTCGCAGGTCCAGGGGACCTCTGGGAGCCCAGCCCCTGCTCCTGACTCACCGCTGTTTGCTCTTGCCATTGAGGGACAAGTTGGTCAGGAAACCATGCTGTAACCATGGCTTTTAAAGACACCGGGAAGATACTCATGGAACCAGAGGTGGAACGCACCAAATTAGAATTACTCTAACCAGCCCCAACATAAAATCTTTGAAGTATATGCTGACTTGATCAGAGGCTCAAAGTATGGTGAATAACATAACATAATAAATAAATAAATAAATAAAAATCAAAGAAGAATTTCAATGCAAAACGACAAGTTCAGATGCCTACCAAGATTCTGAGAATCACTACAAGAAAAAAATCTTAAAAAAAAAAAAAAGAAAAAAAAAGAAAAAGAAAAAAATCTTTGTGGTGAAGGTTCTAAGACTTGGGATCATTTTCAGATGAGGATCCACGAATTGATTTGCACAGTCCTGAGATTGTTAAACAGATTCTGTCCATCAGGATTGAGCCAGGAGTTGAGGATGAAGTTGCCATTGCAAATGTTTAAATCAACCTTTTTAATAAATTACCAGTTGTTAAAAAAAAAAAAACATTTCAATGAAAGTCTCTTAAGATATAACCCACTAAAACAGAATGAGAGAAGAAAACAGCAACCATTTTAAAAGCTGGAAGGCAAATGGGAAAATGGTAACTAACTTAGCACATTGAGAAAGGTGAATCTTAAACCCATAGTATAAAAAGTTCAAGAAGCAATCTCATTTAAACATAGAGACCTAAATGCTTAAGGAATTGGCAGAGTAATATTTTTGGAAATTGATTAAATGAACACTAAAAACATAAGAATTTGTTGAAAATTTGCCTAAATAGCATTAAGACTTAGATCTCCTTCTCTTTTCCGAAGTCTGTAGGTTACTGTTTCTCTCTTACACTAACAGGGAACTACAAGTATTTTTTGACAGCTTTATTGAGATATAATTCACATATCATAAAAGGTACCCATTTAAAGTATAATTCAATTGTTTATAATATGTTCATAGAGTTGTGCAACTGTCATCACAATCAATTTTAGAACATTCTCATTACCCCAAAAAGAAACTCCATACCCATTAGCTATCACCCTCCAATCCCCCTTCTTTCTAGCTCTAAGAAATCACTAATCAAAATAATTAAAATACATTAAATTTTAAATTAATTTAAATCTAATTAATTAAGAGTAAAACTTTACGGATTTATCTAATATGGACATTTAGTATAAATTGATTAATCCAACATGTGCCCTTTTATGAAGCTTCTTTCACTTGGTCTAATGGTTTTAAAGTCATGTTGGAGCATGTGGCAGTACTTCACTCCTTTGCAGTGTCAAATAGTACTCCATTGTACATATATATCACATTTTGTTTACCTGTTTTTCCACTGATGGACATTTGGGTTGTTTTCACTTTTCTATATATCATGAATAAAACTACTATAAACGTTTGTGTACAAGTTTTTGTGCAAACATATGTTTTTATTTCCCTTGGGTATATACCTAGGAGTGGAATGTCTGTGACATATGGTAATTGTATGTTTACTCTTTAAAGGAACTGGCAGACTGTTTTCAAAAGTGGCTGCACTATTTACATCTCTACCAGCAATGCATAAGATTTCCAACTTCACATCCTCACAAAAACCTGTCTTTTTCACTTAGCCATCCTCATGGGTATGAAGTGATCCCATTGTTTTTATTTGCATTTTAGAGGGTATGTATTTTTTGAGAGAGTACCAAAGTCTCCTGCCCCAGGAGAGTCCACACATACAGTCGAATCTATATATTAATATAGAAAGCTCCATTCTATTTTTTCACTCTGCCCTTAAAACAGCTACATATATATCAGCAGGCAGGTAAATGGACAAAATCTTTGGGCACTCTGAACAGTTCAGGAGGAAGAATCTAAGATACAGTCATCAAGCATTTCCCAAACAAATATCCCACGATAAAGTTCAAAATTGATAAGCCCCATTCATACAGTCAGAACTTCCCATCAACTTTTATCTTGCTCTACTTTTAAATATGACCTTTCAACCAAGGATTGCCAGACATTTTAAGAAAGCCTATAAAATTAAAGACAAACCAAGCAAAACAGGAAAGAAACATTTTGGATTAAAAGAAAAAAAAAAACTACATAAGGAGAAGAAAACTTTTAAAAAAGTAATAAATCTTCACTATCATTAATATCTTGAGAGAAATAAGTGATCGCCTCCATGAGCCAGTATAGCATGCCATATATATATATAAAACACTTAGAAGAGAAAAAGTATTAGCTCTCAGGTTTACAAAAAGAAGAGTAGACATGAAAAACTCAGTGGGCATTTGGCAAGAAGGAATTGCAAAAATTTCCTAGAAAGTATGCCAAAAAGATAAGAAAATGGAAAATAGGAGAATAAAGTAAAAAATAGTAGAAGGCCAGCCAGGGGTTTATCAATCTTGCTAATTCTTTCAAAGAACCAGCTCCTAGTTTCGTTGATCTGTTCTACTGTTCTTTTGGTTTCTATTTCATTGATTTCTGCTCTGATCTTTATTATTTCTCTTCTCCTGCTGGGTTTAGGCTTTATTTGCTGTTCCTTCTCCAGCTCCTTTAGGTGTAGGGTTAGGTTGTGTATTTGAGACCTTTCTTGTTTATTGAGAAAGGCTCGTGTTGCTATATACTTTCCTCTTAGGACTGCCTTTGCTGCATCCCAAAGATTTTGAACAGTTGTGTTTTCCTTTTCATTGGTTTCCATGAAATTTTTAATTCTTCTTTAATTTCCTGGTTGACCCATTCATTCTTTAGTAGGATGCTCTTTAGCCTCCATGTATTTGAGTTCTTTCCGACTTTCCTCTTGTGATTGAGTTCTAGTTTCAAAGCGTTGTGGTCTGAAAATAGGCAGGGAATGATCCCTATCTACCAGTTGAGACCTGATTTGTGACCTAGGATATGATCTCTTCTGGAGAATGTTCCATGGGCATTAGAGAAGAATGTGTATTCTGTTGCTTTGGGATGGAATGTTCTGAATATATCTGTGAAGTCCATTTGGTTCAGTGTGTCGTTTAAAGTCTTTATTTCCTTCTTGATCTTTTGCTTAGATGTTCTGTCCATTTCAGTGATGGGGGTGTTAAAGTCCCCCACTATTATTGTATTGTTGTCAGTGTGTTTCTTTGCTTTTGTTATTAACTGCCTTATATAATTGGCTGCTCCCAGGTTAGGGGCATAGATATTTACAATTGTTAGATCTTCTTGTTGGATAGACCCTTTAAGTAGGATATAGTGTCCTTCCTCATCTCTTATTACAGTCTTTGGTTTAAAATCTAATTTGTCTGATATAGGATTGCCACCCCAGCTTTCTTTTGGTGTCCATTAGCATGGTAAATGGTTTTTCACCCCCTCACTTTCAATCTGGGCGTGTCTTTGGGTCTAAAATGAGTCTCTTGTAGACAGCATTGGGACTTCATCAAGATGAAAAGCTTTTGCACAGCAAAAGAAACAGTCAACAAAACCCAAAGACAACCGACAGAATGGGAGAAGATATTTGCAAATGACATATCAGATAAAGGGCTAGTATCCAAAATCTATAAAGAACTTCTTAAGCTCAACACCCAAAGAACAAATGATCCAATCAAGAAATGGGCAGAAGACACAGACATTTTTCCAAAGAAGACATCCAAATGGCCAACAGACACATGATAAAGTGCTCAACATCGCTCAGCATCAGGGAAATCCAAATCGAAACCTCAATGAGATATCACCTCACAATAGTCAGAATGGCTAAAATTAACAAGTCAGGAAACGACAGATGTTGGCGGGGATGCAGAGAAAGGGGAACCCCCCTACACTGTTGGTGGGAATGCAAGCTGGTGCAACCACTCTGGAAAACAGTATGGACATTCCTCAGAAAGTTGAAAATAGAGCTACCCTACGATCCAGCAATTGCACTACTGGGTATTTACCCCAAAGATACAAATGTAGGGATCCGAAGGGGTATGTGCACCCCAGTGTTTATAGCAGCAATGTCCACAATAGCCAAACTGTGGAAAGAGCCAAGATGTCCATCGACAGATGAATGGATAAAGAAGAGGTGGTATATATATACAATGGAATATTATGCAGCCATCAAAAGGAATGAGATCTTGCCATTTGCAATGACATGGATGGAACTGGAGGGTGTTATGCTGAGCGAAATAAGTCAATCAGAGAAAGACATGTATCATATGACCTCACTGATATGAGGAATTCTTAATCTCAGGTAACAAACTGAGGGTTTCTGGTGTTGGGGGTGGGGTGGGAGGGATGGGGTGGCTGGGTGATAGACATTGGGGAGGGTATGTGCTATGGTGAGCACTGTGAATTGTGCAAGACTGTTGAATCACAGATCTGTACCTCTGAGACAAATAATACAATATATGTTAAAAGAAAAAAGAAGAAGAAGAAGATAGCAGGAGGGGAAGAATGAAGGGGGGGAAATCGGAGGGAGAGACGAACCATGATAGACTATGGACTCTGAAAAACAAACTGAGGGTTCTAGAGGGGAGGGCGGTGGGAGGATGGGTTAGCCTGGTGATGGGTATTAAAGAGGGCACACTCTGCATGGAGCACTGGGTGTTATACACAAACAATGAATCATGGAACACTACATCAAAAACCAATGATGTAATGTATGGTGATTAACATAACAATTAAAAAATTTTTTAAAAAATAGTAGAAGGCCTTCATTAGACTCAATATCCAAATAATAAATGTTCCAGAAAGAAAGAACTGAGAAAATAGAGGGGAAAAAGAAAATTAAATTACTCAAAAGATTTTCCAAGTACAGAAAAACATGAGTGCCCAGTTTGAGAGAATCCAGAAAGTATCCAGTGAAAGTATAAAAATAGACTCATTCGGAGGCTTGCCATCATGAAATTTCATAACACTGGAAACAAAGATATCCTTCAAGATTAAAAAAAAAAAAGAGCAAAGACAGGCTTCTACAGGCAATGTGGAGAGAGTGAAAAGAGTGTAGCAAATTTTTTTAGTGTTTGTTTTTTCTTAATTATTTATTTATTCAAGAGAGGGAGAGTGTGTGAGAGAGAACCCAAACAGGGGCATATGCAGAGGGAAAGGGAGAAGCAGGCTCCCTGCTGAGAATGGAGCTTGAAATGGGGCTGGAGCCCAGGACCCTGAGATCATGACCTGAGCTGAAGGCAGTCACTTAACTGACTGAGCCACCCAGGCACCCAAGGAGTGTAGTAAATTTTTTTTAAAGATTTTTTTTAGTTATTTGATAGAGAGAGAAATATAGCGAGAGAGGGAATACAACCATGGGGGAGCTGGAGAGGGAGAAGCAGGCTCCCACTGAGCAGGGAGCCCGATGCAAGCCTCGATCCCAGGATGCTGGGATCATGACCTGAGCCGAAGGCAACCGCTTAACGACTGAGCCACCCAGGAGCCCCTGTAGTAAATTTTTTAATAATCTCCTCAAAACCCCTCATACAAAAAAATACTAAAAGAACCATTAAGGCACTTGAAGAAAATTAAAATGGCCAATGATATATACAATAAAACTAGGAAATAAGGAATTCTGAGTATTCAGGTGAAGCCAAAATACCAGTAACAACACAGGTCTTCTAGCTTCAACAGCTATACAATGTTATTGGGAAAGAGAAATAAATGGAAGGATGTTATAAGCCACAGGACAGAGTAACCACCAATAAATACTCAACCCCATAAGGAGAGGACCACAGACTGAATGGAACCCTATGTGAGTAAATTTGAGAACAACTAATAAACTACGAAGAAGCCCTTCTAGGCTTCAAATAAGAAGTTAGCAAGTGACTTCCAGGACACCACAAATGGAGAAACAAGAAATTCAAATAATGCAGAAGAGACCAAACCACTAGTGGCATGCAAAAATATCCAATTGCCTTGTCTTGTAGAAGGAAAGATCCACTCTGAAGTAAAACTACAGAAACAGAAATCACATTAAGATCCCAGGGAGAGATATTGTTCAGATACTGTGTGGCAGAAGAGACCAATGGAGCATAGAGTACTGTAATAGCAAAGAGATCACCATGAAAAGCAAGGCTGGTAGAGTTCTAAACACAGAAATAGAGACAGGAAACCTACCTGAATCATATCAGGCTAAACCTCAAAAGATGTATAACTGGCTAAAACATGTAGATAGATGATGATAGATGATAGATAGATAGATAGATAGATATAGATAGATAGATAGGTAGATAGATAGATAATAGGCGGACAGAGAGATCCATAAAGAGAGATTAAATAGACAGGAAAGCTCTTGAGCTACAAGGGACAAGAGCTACCATGGTTGAGCCATACCTTCCATATAAAAACATCCTCCGAATAAGCTAGGAAATGCTATCTCATTTAAACATGTGAAACAAACAAAATTACAATCAAATAAAAGATATAAAAGATATTATAAAACTAAAGATGAAAATAATCCAAATGATGTTCCAGCAGACAATGAAAAAATATTAAGAAAAATATGACTACAAAGGAAATGAAAGGAGCATATTATTTCAAAAAGGGATGAAAGAAATTAAGAAAATTATCAAAGCTCTGAAAGAACAGCATAGTCAAAATAAGAACAACTCAGATAAAATGACTAGATAATAGGAGGGTATATGATTTTTTTAAAGTTTATTTATTTGAAAGAGATAGAGAGAGAGCAAACACATGCATGAGTGGGGAGGAGGGACCTAGGGAGAGGGAGAAGCAGACTCCCTGCTGAGCAGGGAGCCCAACTTGGGAACTCGATCCCAGGACCCTGAGATCATGACCTGAGCTGAAGGCAGATGCTTAACTGACTTAGCCACCCAGGCACCCCAAGGAGGGTATACATTTATTAAAAGGCTAACAGAACTCATGAATAAATTTAAAGAAAATGAAAAAAAAATTAGAAGTAAAGACTAAATTTGAAGGAATACAAGAATATATCAATATAAAGCAAAGTAGAAGAAATAGAGGAAAGAAGAGGGAAAAAGTGACTATAATGAAATAGAAATAAAGATACAAAGGTTTTTCAAGTGAAAGATATAGAAGATGCACAAAGAAAATAGGTATAATTGAAATATCTAAAGAAGAAAAACATATTAAAAAATTAAAAATTTAAAGTGCAATGTAAAGAATTTTTTCTTCTGGAAAAAATACCATATTGAATAAGACACCAAGCCTTTGTGAAGTATAACCCAGAGTAGTCAACATCAACTCATATCTAGTAAAGTTACTATTGTGCTTTAAAGATATGGAGAAAAAAACATTCAGACAAAAACACTAAGTGATCAATAAGGGAAAAATATGTTAGACTGGGGCGCCTCGGTGGCTCAGTTGGTTAGGTGACTGCCTTCAGCTCAGGTCATGGTCCTGGAGTCCCAGGATCAAGTCCCACGTTGGGCTCCCTGCTCAGCGGGGAGTCTGCTTCTCCCTCTGACCCTCCCCCTTCTCATGTGCTCTCTCTCATTCTCTCTCTCTCAAATAAATAAATAAAATCTTTTTTTTAAGATTTTATTTATTTATTTGACAGAGACAAAGCAAGAGAAGGAACACAAGCAGGGGGAGTGGGAGAGGGAGAAGTAGGCTTCCTGCTGAGCAGGGAGCCCAATGCGGAGCTAGATCCCAGGACCCTGGGGTCATGACCTGAGCCCAAGGCAGATGCTTAATGATTGAACTACCCAGGCATCCCAATAAATAAAATCTTAAAAAAAATTAAAAAAATATATGTTAGATTGGTCTCAGATTTTTCAACAACATTTTATAACCTCAGAAAGTAGAGCATATCTACAAATCGGACCCAATCTCATACCTTCCCTCTCCTCAAACACTTCCTTTATGCCCAGAGCTCAAGGTAGGTTATCAGCAAAATCTTCTTTATCTTTATCTTTTTTTTTTTTTATTTGAGAGAGAGAATGAGATAGAGAGTATGAGAGGGGGGAGGGTCAGAGAGAGAGGCAGACTCCCTGCTGAGCAGGGAGCCCGACGTGGGACTCGATCCCGGGACTCCAGGATCATGACCTGAGCCGAAGGCAGTCGCTTAACCAACTGAGCCACCCAGGCGCCCAAAATCTTCTTTATCTTTAATCTAACTTTCTGAAAGTTCCCTCCACCTTTTTGCTCCAGTGGAAATTTGACTATTCCCTTATACTACTGCTTCTCCTCAACCCCTCTTAAGTGGAGCCCGTTTTCTCTCCTTGCCTTTAATGAGATAGAAATGGGTGTCCTCCTTACTCCTCATTGCTGCTAACAGACAATTAAATTTCTTTCCTACTAAACCTCTAGGTTCCTCTGAAGCTCATTCCATCAGTCTATACCATCATGTAGTGGGCTGAATACTGGCCCCCCAAAATATCCTGGTCTTAATTCCTAGAACTTGTGAATGTTACCTTATATGGCAAAGATGTGATTAAGTCAAGGATCTTGATATTGGGAGAGCATCCTCGATTATCCAGGTAAAGTACACCCTAAATATAATAGGTGTCTTTATAAGAGGAAAGCAGAGAGAGATTTGACAAAAGATGAGGAAAAGGTGGTAGGACAACAAAAGCAGAGAGCTGAGTGATGTGCTTTAAGGATGGAAGGGGACACAAGCCAAGGAAAGAAGGAAGCCACCATAAGCTTAAAAAAAAAAAACAGGAAATAGATCTTTTTGCTCAAAGCCTCCAAAAGGAACCAGCCTTGTTGATACCTTAACATTAATGTAGTGAAAGTGATTTTGGAATTCTGACTTCCAGAACTATAAGTGATAATTCTTTACAGAAGCAATATGAAACTAATATACTACACTTGGATGCAATCATCTACAGATGTCCAGGCCATCCAATCTCACTTCATTCCTAGAAGATTATGGCACCTGGCTTAGTATCTTACCTTCTACACTATCTCAGCAAATAACACATCATCCCCTGTCATTAACAGTAACTGGGCCTCTTACCACCCATAATCTCAATTTCTAGAATCTTATTCACTGACCACTACCTTCTGTCTTTCCATCCCATTCCTCGCTCCCTCAACAATCCTTTGATCTACCATAACTTCTAACCCATTAACTTTATCCTTTTTTCACTGCTTTCACTTGTCTCATGTTCTCTGCTCCTCCTTATCTGGCTGAGATTCCAAGATTATTAATCATAATTAGTCTCCCACATAAACTCTCAATCTCCTTGCCATATTCTCTCTCTATCATATCCTCTTGGTGAAATTCCTAACCCAGTGAAGTCAATCTCTGACCTGTCTGTAGTCTGTACTGGCATATGAGTAGCTGAATAAATCAGGAGAATAGATAATTTGCTGACTGCTCTCAATTAAATTTATCCCCAAGTGGGCCTTTAGGGCTGGCTGAAATTCTACTTACATTTTCTTTTACTTTAATCACTCATTTTCCTGCATGTATATTTCAACACACTAAAATGAGAATCCTATGAGGGCAGAAGATTTGTCTGTTTTGCTTACCAATGTATGCACAGAAATAAAATAGTGCCTGGTACATAGTAGGCATACTTATAATTTGTTGAATTTATAAATTAATTTTACATGTTTTTTCTTTACTCTCAAACGCCAACAGTTCTTCTACCTTTTTAATTTTCAGGTTGTGATTTTGCTTATTTTACCAAGAAAATAAAAGCAATCAGAAAAGAAGGCCCACACAAATATAATTATATTATTTTTACAAACCATTTTTTATAAAGGTGCAAAGACAATGGGAAAAAGAAAATCTTTATTTTTTTTAAAGATTTATTTATTTTAGAGAGAGAGAGAGAGAACGCATGTGCACGAGTGGGAGGGGCAGAGGGAGAGGGAAAAGGAGACAGAATCTCAAGCAGCTTCCATGCTCACGCAGGGCTCAATCCCACCACCCTGAGATCACAACCCAAGGGGAAACCAGGAATCAGACGCCTAACTGACTGTGCCACCCAGGCACCCTGGAGAGTCTTTTAAACAAATGGTGCTGGTAAAATTGGACATCTATATGGAAAGAAAAAAAGAGAGAGGTGGGGAAAGGAAGGGAAGGGAAGGGAAGGGAAGGGAAGGGAAGGGAAGGGAAGGGAAGGAAAGGAAAGGAAAGGAAAAGGAAAGGACCTTACACCTAAAGAAATTAACACAAAATAAATCATAGATCTAATGAAAACATGAAACAAAAAAAATTCTCGAAGAAGATATAGGGAAAAAGTATTTTGATATTAGGTTAGGCAAAGATTTCTTAGGTGTAGCACCAAAAGCAAAACCATGCAGAAAAATGAATTAATAAATTGGACTTTATCAAAAGTAAAAACATTTGTTTTGTGAAGATTTTGTTAGAAGAATGAAAGGACAAGTCACAGACTAGAGAAAATATTTTCAAATCATATTTCTAACAAAGGACTTGTATCTAAAATATATGAAGAACTTCAAAAATTCAACAAGAACCCATTTTCATATTGCTTTCTGTTCTGAAACCCAAAAATTCAACAAGAACCCATTCCGCTAAACAGACATTTCACCAGAGAAGATACACAGGTGGCAAATAAGCATTTTAAAAGATGCTTACCGGGCGCCTGGGTGGCTCAGTTGGTTAAGCGACTGCCTTTGGCTCAGGTCATGATCCTGGAGTCCCGGGATCGAGTCCCGCATCGGGCTCCCTGCTCGGCAGGGAGTCTGCTTCTCCCTCTCCCACTCCCCGTTTGTGTTCCCTCTCTCGCTGTGTCTTTCTCTGTCAAATAAATAAATAAAATCTTTAAAAAAAAAAAAAGATGCTTACCATCATTAAACATTAGTGAAATACAAATTAAAACAAAATGAGAAATCCCTGCATACCTATTATAACAACTAAAAAATTTTTGACAATATCAAGTGCTGTGAGGACATGGAGTAACTGAATTGCTCTTATATTTTGGTTTTACTTTGGAAAACAATCTGGCAGTTTCATAATAAGTTAAATATACACCTACCAGAAGGCCCAGTAATCCCATGCCTAGGTATTTATCCAAAAGAAATGAAAACTTGTGAACACACAATAATCTGCATACAGCTATTTATAGCAACTTTATTTGTAATTGATAAAAAAATGGAACAACCTAGATGTCCTTTGGCCAGTGAAAGGATAAAAAAAACTGTGGTATACTCATATAATGAAATACTACTCAGCAATAAAAAGGAACAATATATTAATATAAGCTACAGCATGGAACAATTTCCCATGCATTTTTTTAAATGTAAAGAGTTGGACCCAAAAGGCTACAAACCATATGATTCTATTTTTGACATCTTGGAAAAGACAATACATAGGAATAGTGGTTGCCAAGGATTACAGGGGGGTGAAGAGGTAACTACGAAGGGTTAGTACAACAGAATTTTTTAGTGTATCAGGATGGTAATGACAGACAACATTTAGTCATTTGTTAAAGCCTTAGAACTGCATACCACAGGAGTTAATTTTAGTGTATGTAAATTTAAAAATAAAAGAAAATGTAAAAACTATTACTTCACCTCTCCATCACCAAATCTACTTATCCACACTTGTATCCATATTCATACTCTGCCTTCTCTGATACTAAAATGGATAAGCCTTTTTTTCCTGCTTCACTTGTTGAACAGGGACAACTCATCTCCACTTCTTTTGCCTGTAGACTGAGGCATACCATTGGCTCTCCTGGTTCTCAGAACTTCAGACTTGAACTGAATTATACCACTGGCTTTCCTGGGTCTCCAGCTTATAGACATAGGATTGTAGGATTGCTCAGTCTCCATGATGACACTACAAAATACTGAATTTTAGAAAATAGGGTGCAAAGGAAAGACAGCAAGATGGCCAAAACACACATCCCATACTTAAATCCTGCTCAACAACAACTATTTGGCATTCATCCATGGACAAAAGTGCCTTTGTGAGAGTTGTGGGACCCAGCACCATACACCAAGGGATCCAGGAAGAAGACTCTTCTAAGGACTTCCTCTATGGCTTGCTTCCTTACGCCCTCAGTGTCTGCTCAAATATCTCTTGATCACATTATCATAGAAGGTATTTCTGATATGGGTACCTGACAATCCACAATGGTGTCCCACCTTACTCCCCCCTTCTCAAATAATTTTTCTCTCAAAGGCTTATCCCCATCTGATGAACTATACATTTTACTTCTTTATTTATATCTTACCTCTTCTCACTGGAATGCAAGCATCTGGAGGCCAGGACCTTTATCTCTTACTCATTGATCCATCCCCAGAACACAGCACAGAGTAGAAGGTCACAAACTATCCAGTGAATTTGTAATCCTGAGGAGCAGGCAATATCACATTCTCTTTATAGATGAGAAAACCTGAGACTCTGAGAATTTATGCAACTGCTCAAAATCACACAGTATGCACTGGCAAAGCCCAGAAGTCTAATAAAGGAAGTTTCCTCCCTTTTTCATTTTGCCTTTGGCCAACTCTGCAAAATATTCATTACTAAAGAGAAGAGAAAAGTCATATGAATAACTGCCCTTCATTGCTCTCTTAATATAAAAAATATCAGAAGATATTGAAAGAGCTGAAAATCTTCTCAAATTTTAACAGCCTTTGACCCATTTATGTTGAGTGCCTAAAATGAAATTCATACAAAGGAAGAGCTGTGCATGCCAACTTGTCTCATTTTTTCCCTTCCCTTTCTCCACATGCCTTGTAGCTTGATTCACTTCAGTGGAAGAGTACAAATAATTCACCAAGCTACCTGTTATGGATAATGAACAATCAACCCATGTGAGATACTCAGAGTTGAAAAGTGGAAGGAAATTACTTTGAAATAGAGATGAGTCCAAGGACCACATCAGCAGATTGTGAGAATGCATAGAGATAAGAGTAATGTTGAGAATGCAAGCCAACACTCATGCCTGAAAACTGCCCTGGAAATAAATGCTATTATTGTCTCACTGAGACACTGTACTAAAAAAAACGCAGACCACAGTTTCAGCTAAACTTGTAAAAATATCTAGAGTATATCAGTCAGACCACTTCCATAGTTTTGATTCTATTCCACTAGGAATTTTTGTTAAAAGTTTAGGTCTCAAATTTATACAAAAGTACTTTCAATTCCCGAATATTTGCTCAACAAGTTATCCATCTAAGATAGGAAGGCATTTCTACATTCAGTGTTTATTTTAAGTAATCAATGCCTTAACTGCCAACACCAACCAAATGATGAATTTAGGTAAAAATTTGATGACTACTGGGATGGTTGTCACCTAGCTTATTTAAAAAAAAAATAGTCTGCACTGCATGTCTTCATTTCACTTTAATTCTGAGATGACTGCCTCAGCCTGCTCACTGTGCTAGCCCACACTGTCCTGTCTTCACTGGATAAATATCCTTGGGTAGTGAAGGGATGGAGAAACAATAGGAAGGTGTTAGATAGTGTTCAGTCTTACTGAGGCACAGGACTCTGAATCATTTCCACAAAAAATGTCCAGACACCTGAAGAAAATAACTAGTGAAATTTAAGCCTAGGCCATCAAATTAGAGAAGGAGTAGAAGAACTCAGTATAGTCTCAGTGTTTGAAGAATAAGCTCTGTGATTGGTCTAAGAGTCTGTTAACACAACTTCCTGAGAGCTCTGGATAACCAACCTGAATCCTATTCTGCAGCTTCAGATTTAGGAGCTTACCTGGGACCAGGATTACTCAGCTTGGGGAGGACGAGGGTGATAAATGAGAGATGTGTTCATGCGTGAGTGTTCCGCTCTTTGTTTTACTCAGCAGTCACCTTGTATAATCCTGAGATCGAGATAAATACACCTAGCTCAGAAGATGTGGTCCTCTCAAAACACATCCAGACTACTGTAGGTATCATCTGTAGACATGCCTCGGCTTCATATGTATAATGCTACCTTGAGGAGTGGGTTTGGCAGCTGTGTTTCCTGGGGTTCTGATGGGTTCTTGCTGACCCAGACATTGCCATCCACAAATGTCTACCCTGCTATCCTCTGGAAGCTAACACCTCTATAAATGTCCTGAGGACTATTGCTGACTGCACCAACTTCCCTCTCTATTATTTGGAAAAGGAAATCTTATTTGATTGACCCAGCAGGTGTGTTTGTCTTTCTGCCAGTGCAAATTTGTTGGGGCAACTGACAGTTGTCAATACAAAGTTTGTGCCTGAATTTTGCACTGGGGCTTCAGCTCACAGGAAAAGGATAGCCCTGTTTTAATATCTTCTATACACATAAACACACACATAAAGTAAAAGATAACTTTATACATACATACATATTTATATACTATAATACATTCAAAGAGGTTTCTAATTGCTTTTATTTTTTTATTATTTTTTATTATGTTATGTTAGTCACCATACTGTACATCATTAGTTTTTGATATAGTGTTCCATGATTCATTGTTTGTGTATAACACCCAGTGCTCCATGCAATACGTGCCCTCCTTAATACCCATCACTGGGCTCACTGATTCCCCCCACCTGCTCTCTAAAACCCTGTTTGTTTCCCGGAGTCCATACTCTTTCATGGTTCATCTTCCCCTCTGATTTCTACCCCCACTTCATTTTTCCCTTCCTTCTCCTAATGTCCTCATGCTATTCCTTATGTTCCACAAATAAGTGAAACCATATGATAATTGACTTTCTCTGCTTGACTTATTGCACTTAGCATAATCTCCTTCAGTTCCATCCATGTTGATGCAAACATTGGGTATTCATCCTTTCTGATGGCTGAGTAATATTCCATTGTATACATGGACCACATCTTCTTTATCCATTCATCTGTTGAAGGGCATCTCGGCTCCTTCCACAGGTGGCTATTGCAGACATTGCTGCTATGAACATTGGGGTGCCTATGGCCCTTCTTTTCACTACATTTGTATCTTTGGGGCAAATGCCCAGTAGTGCAATTGCTGGGTCATAGGGTAGCTCTATTTTTAAATTTTTGAGGAACCTCCACACTGTTTTCCAAAGTGGCTGTATCAACTTGCATTCCCACCAACAGTGTAAGAGGGGTCCCCTTTTCCACAACCTCTCCAACATTTGTTGTTTCTTGCCTTGTCCATTTTTGCCATTCTAACTGGTGTAAGGTGGTATCTCAATGTGGTTTTGATTTGGATTTCCCTGATGGCTAATGATGATGAACATTTTTTCAGTGTCTGTTAGCCATCTGTAGTCTTCTTCGGAGAAGTGTCTGTTCATGTCTTCTGCCCATTTTTTGACTTGATTATTTGTTTAATGGGGGTTGAGTTTGAGAAGTTCTTTATAGATCCTGGATATCAGCCCTTTATCTGTAGTGCCATTTGCAAATATCTTCTCCCATTCCTTGGGTTGCCTCTTTGTTTTGTTGACTGTTTGCTATGCAGAAGCTTTTTATCTTTTTTTTTTTAAAGATTTTATTTATTTATTTGAGAGAGAGAGAATGAGAGATAGAGAGCACGGGAGGGAAGAGGGTCAGAGGGAGAAGCAGACTCCCTGCTGAGCAGGGAGCCCGATGTGGGACTCGATCTCTGGACTCGAGGATCATGACCTGAGCCGAAGGCAGTCGCTTAACCAACTGAGCCACCCAGGCGCCCAGAACCTTTTTATCTTGATGAAGTCCCAAAAGTTCATTTTCGCTTTTGTTTTCCTTGCCTTTGGAGACGTGTCTTGAAAGAAGCTGCTGTGGCCGATGTCAAAGAGGTTACTGCCTATGTTCTCCTCTAGGATTTTGATGGATTCCTGTCTCACATTGAGGTTTTTCATCCATTTAGAGTTTATCTTTGTGTATGGTGTAAGAATGGTCGAGTTTCATTCTTCTGTATATAGCTGTCCAATTTTCCCAGCACAATTTATTGAAGAGACTGTCTTTTTTCCATTGCATATTTTTTCCTGCTTTGTCATAGATTAGTTGACCATAGAGTTGAGGATCCATATCTGGGCTCTCTATTCTGTTCCATTGATCTATGTGTCTGTTTTTGTGCCAGTGCCATGCTGTCTTGGTGATCACAGCTTTGTAATATAGCTTGAAATTGGGCAATGTGATGCCCCCAGCTTTTTTTTTCTTTTTCAGAATTTCCTTGGTGATTCGGGGTCTTTTCTGATTCCATACAAATTTTAGGATTGTTTGTTCCAGCACTTTGAAAAATGCCATTGGCATTTTGATTGGGATGGTGTTAGAAGTATAGATTGCTCTGGGTAGCATAGAGATTTTAACAATGTTTATTCTTCTGATCCATGAGCATGGAATGTTTTTCCATCTTTTTGTGTCTTCTTCAATTTCTTTCATGAGTGTTCTGTATTTTCTAGAGTACAGATCCTTCACCTCTTTGGTTAGGTTTATTCTTATGGTTTTTGGTGCTGTTGTAAATGGAATCAATTCCCTAATTTCTCTTTCTACAGTTACATTGTTAGTGTATAGGGAAGCAACTGATTTTTGTGCATTGATTTTTGTATCCTGCCACATTACTGAATTGCTGTGTGAGTTCTAGTAATTTGGGGGTGGAGTCTTTTGGGTTTTTCACATAAAGTATCATGTCATCTGCGAAGAGAGAGAGTTTGAATTCTTTGCCAATTGAATACCTTTTATTTCTTTTTGTTGTCTGATTGCTGTTGCTAGAACTTCTAGTACTATGTTGAACAATAGTGGTGAGAGCGGGCATCCTTGTCATGTTCCTGATCTTAATGGAAAAGCTCTCAGCTTCTCCCTATCGAGAATGATATTCGCTGTGGGCTTTTCATAGATAGTTTTTATGAGATTGAGGAATGTTCCCTCTATCCCTACACTCTGAAGAGTTTTAATCAGGAAAGGATGCTGTATTTTGTCAAATGCTTTTTCTGCATCAATTGAAAGGACCATATGGGTCTTCTCTCTCCTCTTATTAATGTGTACTGTCACATTGATTGGTTTGCAAATGTTGAACCACCCTTGCATCCCGGGGATAAATCCCACCTGTTCGTGATGGATAATCCTTTTAATGTACTGTTGGATCCTATTAGCTAGGATCTTGTTGAGAATTTTTGCATCCATATTCATCAGGGATATTAGTCTGAAATTCTCCTTTTTGATGAGGTCTTTGCCTGGTTTTGGGATCAAGGTAATGCTGGCCTCATAGAATGAGTCTGGAAGCTTTCCTTCTGTTTCTATTTTTTGAAACAGCTTCAGGAGAATAGGTATTATTTCTTCTTTGAATGTATGGTAGAATTCCCCAGGGAATTCATCAGGTTCTTGATTTTGGTTTTAGAGTGGAATGGTGTTATAGAAGGAAAGAATTATGGGCTTGAGTAGTTTATTAAACAAAGACTTTTTCTATATAAATATGTATGGTTTGAAGGAATTTAACCTAACCTTTATAATAAAAATATTTTGCCAAGCATTTTAGTTATAGGTCTTGATATATTCAAACTATCCTAGGAAGGAGATAAAGTACTCAAGTGTCACTGAATGCAGCAGCTGTGGGTGATGCCCCAACACTGTCTCTTATAAACTTTATGTGAAATTGAGTCAAGAGCTGAAACCTCTGACTCTTCAACCACTAATTTCAGATGTAAGCTTTCTTAACTCCACATCTCACAAAATATTCAAGCTAACTTTGCCAAAGATCAGAAATCTAAGCATTTGTATGAAATTAAGAAAGATAAAATGTTTAGAAAACATATTGCAGTTTTATACTAAGCCCTAAGATGTACTAAGCTATTTAAGATAATTGACTTCAAGAATTAATCAACAAATGGGAGTTTGAGCTATAAAATATGAATACTTAAAATGCAAGGAATTCTCTTATCCATGAATGCAGTCAAACAACACTGATCTTCGTCATTCATTCAGCTCTAGATCAAATGTGTGCCCAGGATAAACCCTCGACATAGGTGTAGCCTACAAGCCATGGGGAAAGAGAGCTAAATGCAATTATCAATCCTGCACAATATGCCTGAAAGGAAAAGCCAGTTTCTCCCTGTTTTGTTCCCAGGAAGGATGGGGCATCACAGGAACAGGGAGAAAGACATCAACAACTTTCAAGTTCATACAGGTACAATTGTGGGACCTTATGGCCACTGTCTCAACCAGAACAGCCACTTAGGCTATGTTCCTTAGGTATAGGACATTCCTACAGGCTCAACACTCCACACTTTGCTTTGCATTTCTACTTTCATAAGGTCTCTCACCTTTCTGTCCAGTGCCTTCACATCTGGAATCATCTCATCTGCATGGCCACATCACAAGAAGTGTCCGATGGACTCTCATGGCCTCAGTTCCTTTTTTAGGAGAGGCTCCCTTCACATAACTTCCATGATTCTCTACACCGCAGCCTGCAAGGGAGTGATACACTATTTATATATCCAACCAACTTCCCCAGGATGCCCAGTGCCCAAGTCCTATCTAAGAAGTGGGTCTGATGAGTTATTGTGCTTGAAGATCTCCAAGGCATAATTTTCCTTTAAATACAATGTGTTTCTCAAAAGAAAATAAGAGCTATGAGAAGAATAGATGGTATGTTAAGAAAGCTTAATATTCTAACAGTATATTTCAACCATCAGTACTTGTTCTTATTACCCAGTATTTGTACCTTTGTGTTCATCTTCTTCCTGCCTTTCACAGTGTGTGCATGGCTGTATGGCTACAGGCACATTCCTGTTCTTTCCTATATTTTCATTCTCCTTTTCCCTTTCTCTTTTACCCATGACCCACTAAGCATTGTAGTCAGCTCATTCCAGGTTAAAGGATTAATTTTCCATGTCCACAGGCAAAGGCTGTGCTTCCTGTCATCTGGTAGCACACAACTTCCTAGGGATGAGGTAGGAAACCCAATGCTCCTGAATTAAATGACCCTTACGTAGTCCAGCATCTTTGCTAAAGGAATCATCCTCTCCATCTGGGGCGGTCTTACAGAAAATATTTAATCATTTAGAAGCAAATCAGAATCTTAGAAGTAAAATTATTCTCAAACATCCGTGAAATTATCAAAAAAGAAACTAGTCATCTTGCCGAGTATATATCAAGTAATATTTTTAGTCACTAATGGAACCGAAGATTATTTACTAAAAGAGTTATGGTTTATAAATGTCATTATTATATTGTACTATTTTTTTTTAAGATTTTATTTATTTGCAAGAGAGAGAATGACAGAGAGCATGAGAAGGAGGAGGGTCAGAGGGAGAAGCAGACTCCCTGCTGAGCAGGGAGCCCAATGTGGGACTCGATCCCGGGACTCCAGGATCATGACCTGAGCCGAAGGCAGTCGCTTAACCAACTGAGCCACCCAGGCGCCCTACTGTACTATTTTTAAAAGTCAACTAATTACCCCAAAAAGATGGCAAAGTCTAGGCAGTACAGGAGCATGTTTTCTTTCTTTCTTTTTTTTTGTTTTTTAGCAGCATGTTTTCTTAAATAAAACAAAGACCATTAGTTTTGACACTCTTTTGGCTAGAGTACTAATTAATGCAGCATTTGTGTAACAGTGAAGGAATACTACCAAAAATACACATCTATGTATGTGTGTGTGCAAATTTAATACATATTATATACATATATATGTAAAATTATTATGGTTGACTATTTGAATTTTGTTAATAAAAACAGTACTGAGAATAGCTTCTTTTTGGCTTGACTTATATTAGAAAAAGTGATATACAAGAATCTCGTCCTTCCTTTCATGTAAATGTATACATACACAAATATACGTTTATATGTGTTTTTTCTTTTAAATCTTTATAAGGCCTGCTTTTCCTACTATGCACCAGGTACTTGAATGTACACTAATCCTCATGAAATCCTATGAAGCAGGCTTTATTATTTCTATTTTATTGATGAGAATGATGAAACTTGGAACATGTAGATAACTTGTAAGTTCGCACATCTGATGAGTGGCAGAATGGGGTCCAAAACCCATGTCTCCTCAATCCAAATCCTTAGTTTTCCCACCATGTATGTTATCCAATCATATACATGTAGGTATTTTATTTTGTAAAATGAAAAAGGAAGAGAAAATGGTCTCTGGAAAATTCAAACATAGAGGTCTTTCCTCTCTCCTGTGTCCCTAACTTCCCTTTTCTGGCTATATCATTTTGGCACTGCAGAATATTAACAATGCCCAGGGAAATTCAAAGAAGTAGAAGGTGAGAAATGAAGATTCTCCTATATCATTAAATACTTTCACAGTTACTCCGTTTGACTGGCAGATACAAAGAGGTTTCTCCGTGACATCCATCACGCTGCCTAGGACTGTTCCAAGCTTGGTCTCAATGACAAATGCTTGAAGTTAATCATCTGTTTGCCTCTACCTTTCCTTTGAAGACATTGATCAAGCTGTGTTGACAGAGCTGTGATGAAATATCAGGCTCTGGGAAATGCTGAGCTAGCTTTGAATCTACCATTATTTGAACACAAGTTTTGAGGGACATCTGTCATTTTTCTTTGGCATTAACTGTCCTCTTTAATATGAGGCCACATACGTTTTAGTCAGAGTTATAGATTCTATAAATGCTTATAATGAAGTTCATGATTGGCATTGGGCTATTATTGCTGAGTGCTAACAATATCATTTAATTAACCAAAGGTCAAAGAACCGTAACATTGTAGGACTTTGGAGATAGAAATTTATTCGTGCTCTGTTACCTAAACAGTGAAACAGAGTTCTTTTAAACTTCTTTATATGTTATAACATCTTCCATTTAATAGAAAGCATCACATAGATTATTCTCCACATAATTTAATTACTTGAGTTTCAAATGCATTTTAAAGTCATTTAAGTATACTCTTAATAGTTGTTAGTATACTAAATAGTTGTTAGTAAAATAACTGTTTTTCCCTCTTTTATATATATGAGGAAGTACATGGAGTTTTACAGACTTTATGGAGAACTGAGTCAGGCCATTAAACCAGAACATTTAGAATGTAGAATAATTTACATTGGGCTCATGGAGAAAAGAGAGCTTCAACAAATTATATACACTAGAAAAAAAAAAAATGCCAGGAGTCAGCTGGATACTAGTTCTGTGGAGACTCTCCTCAACTCTCAAATGTATAGCTTTCCAATTTGTTTCAAGTAAAATCTTAGAATGTGAAAATCCTATTAGAAATATTGCTTAGGAAAAAAAAAGAAATATTGCTTAGGGTCAAAGAGTAGATTGAAAAAGGCAGTTACCCATAAAATAGCAGGTTTATAATACTTATATACTTGGGAGAGTCCCAGATGCTAGAACTTGAGGGCAGTTAGGAAGAAAAGAAAGAAAATGTCCTTCCTTTGTATTCATGGTACAAAGTCATTCCCAGTAAAATAATGAAACAACAGTAATAATAATAATGATAATTATTTGATTTTAAAAATTTAGCAGGCAAGTTGTATTTCTCCCAATGCCTTCCTTCATGTATCTCTCTAAGCACTTTCCAATTTGTTCAGTGTCATCATATTCCTCTCACACAAGCCATCTCCCAAACTATTTAATGATGAAAACTTAAGTAATAATCTCCAAATACACATTTAATTTTATGAAAAAAGAACTTGTGGTTTCTTGTCTAACCACTGCATTGACTGAGGCTATATTTCTCCTACGGGCAATGAGAAGGCTCCACAACATAGTAGCTAAAAGTTCAGATACTGAGTGTCATTTTCTCTAAATATGTATTTAACATTTCCATGACTTCGGTTTAGAGGAATAGATGAAATAAAATGCTGATGTGTAGTTTACCACTTAAAAATAATCATGGAACACTACATCAAAAACTAATGATGTAATGTATGGTGATTAACATAACATAATAAAATAAAATAAAATAAATAGTTCTAAAAATATTATCTATTATTATCATTATCATGACTTTAAAGGACATTATTGAAGAGTCTTAAGCCAGAGAGTGACAATATCCAATGATATTTTAAAAAATACTATATAAAGAATGGAACAATGGTCACATAATAATGTGCTTTTAAATTTCATTTAGAAGAAAACAATATGCTAGCATATTCAAGAAAAAAAATAGAAATAGAAGAATAATGAGAAGATTATATGGCATTAAAATTGTTCTAAATTTTTTTTAAAAATTGTTCTAAAATTTAAAAATGTATAACATACTCAAATGTACATTCTCTATTTTTGTTTTTGTTTTGAAACAAATTATACTTGTTTATGTTGTTCAATATTTCTTAGAGATAATTACATTTCAATATATAACTATGTCACTCTTTTGCATAGTATACAATTCAATTAATCACCTTTTACAATAAATTTCATTTAAAAAATATTAAAAAGTAGCAAGCATACAACAGTTATCATGTTTTATGCCTAGATATACAAACCGAAGAACAGAATTTTGTGTCTGGTATGGTGATGTGACTTCTGTCCAGATTAACCCTCTGGTTCACACTAACAACTGTAAACTCTGGGCAAAATACAAAAAACAACTACTTAAGAATTCCAAAGAATAAACAAAAACAGGTATACAATGGAAGGTAGTCAAATTGGAGAAATAACCAGAATCTCCTTCCTCCCTGTCTTTGTGGTTTTGCCCCGAAGGTATTAGGGACATTGCAGGCAATTAAATAAGGGGAAAAAATAGTGACATATCTGTCCATTGGGGATACAAAATAAAGACATTTTCCGGAAAATAAAATTGTCTCCAGCAGAACTGCCCTACAAGAAATGCACTACTCTGGACCAGAAGGGCAACACAGGAGGCTCCTGAATTTCCTTCCTCACATAGATGCACTGAATATACTGTTACACATGGAGCAATTCCCTCTGAGAGAAATCTAGAAACCAGCTGAGTAACTCCTATACATCAGATTACTCAAAAAATACCCACATCAAAACTGGTAGGAAAGGCTGAGAAACACTCTCATCAAAAACCTCATCTTAAAAAAAATAAAATAAAAAATAAATAAATAAATAAATAAATAAAACCTCACCCTAGGGGTGCCTGGGTGGCTCAGGTTGGTTAAATGACTGCCTTCAGCTCAGGTCATGATCTCAGGGCCCTGGAATCAAGCCCCGTATCAGGCTCCCTGCTCAGTGGGAAGCCTACTTCTCCCTCTCCCTCTGCTGCTTTCTTACTTGCGCGCTCTCTCTCTCAAATAAATGAATAAAATCTTCAAAAAAAAACCTCACCCTTATTACAGTGCCATATAATCTGGAGATATATATCTATATCTGCTGATCCTTGGTTGGTGGAGCATATTTAATGAATGAAGGACCATGTTGATTGGCATGGTAACTTGTCTTCTACACTTGTAATATTCTAGCTGTCCAACAGGCGTCCCTCTAAATGAAGGGATGAATGCTGTCTCTGTGTAAGTTGAGCATGCTTATACAAAAGCATGGGGGAAGCAGACAGGTAAGCCATAGAACAAGATCTATGACCTTTACTCAGGGTGGGCATGCAGAGCAGTTTAAACTATTTCCCTGATGTCAAGATGTCCTTCAATTTCTACTTCTCTCTCAGACCAAAACATTCACTCTATGTGCTCTCTCCAGACACATTAATTCATTTAGGTAGAACTCCAAGGGATGGGAGTACAAACACATAAGCAATCTTTTAAGTTGATAATTCAACCACAGACAACACTTGCCTTTGTGTGTGTTGACTTTAAACTTGAAATATCCCTGGAATTGCTTCTCCTGTAATAGTTTTCCCATTTGTTTTGGTCTATGTTTTTCTCTTCTTTTGTTTCCCTGAGATCCCAATGCCATCTGCTTTCTTATTTTCAGCAATTCCTACAAATATCTTGTCTGCTAATAGCTTTCTCTCCTTTACACCAGACTGCTATAGATTATTTTTAAAATAAATTTTCTGTCAGTTTAAGGATTTTAGGTGAGGAGGGATGCACATATATCAGCTCAGTCTACCATTATCACTAGATACAATAATTTAATGAGTAATTCTCAAGGTTTATAAGATGTAGTGAAATGTGCACTTTCACAATATTATTAGGCATGAAAACGAATGTACATTTTGTACAAATTGTTAAGAAAATGAGATATACTGAGCATGAAACTTTATAATACATATAAATACATTTTAAACATTCATACTCTTTAAATATAAGTATTAATATATATTTCAAACATTCCTTTATAGGAATCTATGCAAAAAGAAAAAAATCAGACCCTTGAGCAAGGCTATTTACTTAAGCATTTTTATGAATGCAAAAAAAAAGGTACATTCAAGATATCTAGCACAAGAACTAGTTAAACAATATGTGGCACATCTACATGTTAAAATAGTATACAGAAATATGGGCACCTGGGTGGCTCAGTTGGTTAAGCAACTGCTTTCGGCTCAGGTCATGATCCTGGAGTCCCTGGATCGAGTCCCGCATCAGGCTCCCTGCTCGGCAGGGAGCCTGCTTCTCCCTCTGACCCTCCCCCCTCTCATGTGCTCTCTCTCTCTCATTCTCTCTGTCTCAAATAAATAAATAAAATCTTTAAAAAAATAAAATAAAATAAAATAGTATACAGAAATAAAAACTTAAAAACTCAAAAATATTTAATGCTATGTGAGAATCTTCATAATATAACTGACAAAAATCTGAAATGTTATACACAGTACTGTGTCAATTTTTTCATATATTTAATTATGTGTACAAATTTTTAAAGGACTTGAAGGAAATTTATTAAAATGTAATTGGTACCTGGTTGTTGAATTACTTTAACTAATCACTGGATATTGTCTTCTATAAAACTTAAAAAAAATTATTTTCAAAGTTTCTAACACTAGCACATATTATTATAATCAGAAAAAAAACAAGCATAAAATGAATCCCTTTTTAAAGGTGAGTTTATTTTTTAAATATTTAAAAATAATTTGCCAAACAAATCCATTCCCCTAAGGTTCCAGTTAATCAAGGTCTGGGCTCTATTTATTGTTTTACTTATAATGAAAGCTATTCAGTCTTTCATGGCCAAAATTTTATTTTCAAAGTAATTTCTGGTTCATTCTATTTGCCATCATGATGCTTATTATTACCTCTGCATGGGGACTCCTTCAAAATTTTCCTCATGCTACTAAGAAGGATTAATACAAAGAAACTACACAAATGGAGATTAATAATAACTGAGACCTCTGAATAAAATAATTTTATACCCTACTTTCTACTAATGAGCTTTTGAACACTTAAAACTGAAGGCCTTAGAACTGTGGTCCTTTGTGGCTTCTCTTGTCTGTCATGAATGATTAAGTGGCTTATTAAGACAATTAAGTTTGGACCTCTAACTAATTGTTTTTACTGCAACACAGTATCCTATTAGACATCCCCAAACCTTGTGGGGCTTTTTTTATTCAAAGTTTCAGCTAAACTATAATAGTGAAAATCAAGAAGCCGTGGTAATTAATTATCAAGGATCAGCTCATTTGAAGCACCATCTCTTTCTTTCTGCCTCCCACCCTCCATCTCTCTCCTGTCAGAATCCGAATGTGGACAAAAAGTTGTAGTAAGAACTAAAATTTCTCTGTTTTTATTTAAGATGATTAAGTTAAACTCGATATGGTTTCTGAATAAAGAGACTCCCTCCTCACCCATGTCTTATGTCTGGCTAACTTCCTCTCCAGCAGGCCTCAGAGTAAATGTCACTCTCAGAGGAAGGTCTCACAAGCTCCCATCTGTTATCACAGTTGCAATGACATATCATTTGTTTGATTGTGTGCATAATGACTGTCTTCCTCAAAACTGTTGGTTTTATGAAACCAGGAACCCCACCTACCTCGTATCCCATTGAACTTCTAGTACGTAGCTCAGAACATGGCAGGTACATGATAAAAATTTCATGAATGGGTTAATCATAATTCATCATTTTCTCCTTATCACAGTTTAGTCAAATACAGAGACATTTTATAAAAACAAGTTTTTTTCGATCTTCAGCTTTCAGAGTTTTAAAAAATTATTTAATTCTATATGCAAGACAGAGTAATATAATTGGAACAGCACTGGATTAGTGTTTGGGGGCATATCTGCTTGTGCTGGTTGTCACTTCTTAGTCCCATGATGTTGGCTAGTCAGCTCAACTCTCTGAGCCACAATTTCCTAATCTACAGATTGAAAATAATAATACTTCCCTTCATGCTTCACACAGTTATTAAAAGGATCAAGAGAAAATTAATTTGAAATTACAAACTCTAACATACTATCCAAAAGTAAGAGGCTGTCATTCTAACAGTTTTATATATGGCAGCTCTTCATTTTTACTGATTACCTCTCAATATATATACAAAAAAATACTTCCAGGTGAAAATTAAAAGCATTATAGTAGTCTATTATAGCCCACCTCATTATTACATCTTTGAATAAACCACTAATCTATCATCTAGATAAAAGAATTGATTACAGCAAAATCACAATATGACATAGAGTTTAGATAAAATTTTGAGTAATGTTTCCCAAACCAGAACAAGAAGTTCTACTGTGCTTTATGTGGTGAAGTTTCAAAGGAAATAGTGAAATTGAGCCTCACCAGGCAAAAAGTGTTCTCTTTCTTCTTCTCTCCCACCTTCTTGCTCTTTCTCTCTCTTATCTCAGAGTTTTCAGAATTGAATTTATGGTGGTAAAATCATCAAGCAATGAGTTCTGGCCATCAGACAGATAAGCTTAAAACCTAAATGTCAACCAAAGCCAACATCATACTCAATAATGAAAGATTCCTCTGAGATCAGGAACAAGAAAAGGGTGTCCACTCTTAGCACTCCTATTCAACACAGTACTGAAAATCTTAGCCAGAGAAATTAAGCAAGAAAGAGAATAAAAAGCTCCCAAATCAGAAAAGAAGGATTAAAACTGTCTCTGTAGGCAGATGATATGATCTTATATAGAGAAACCCCTAAAGATTCCATCAAAAACCTTTTAGAACTAATAAACAAGTTCGGTAAAGTTGCAGGACACAAAATCAACACATAAAAATCAGTTGTATATCTATACACTAACATTGATCTATCTGAAAAAGAAATAAGGAAAACAGTCTCATTTACAATAGCATCAAACAGAATAAAATACTTAGGAATAAATTTAATGAAGAAGGTAAAAAATCTATATACTGCAAACCATAAGATATTTATGAAAGCAACTGAAAAAGACACAAATAAATGGAAAGATATCTTTTGTTCAGGGATCAGAACCATTAGTAGTGTTTAAGTGACATACTAATGAAAGCTATCTATAGGTTCAATGAAGTCCCTATCAAAATTCCAATGACATTTTTTACAGAAATAAAAAAAAGTCCTAAAATTTATATGGAACCACAAAAGACCTTGCATAGCCAAAACAATCTTCAAAGAAAAAAAAAAGCTGGAGTCATCATACTTCCTGATTTCAAATTATACTACAAAGCTATATTAATCAAAACAGTATGGAATTGGCATAAAAACAGACACATACACCAATAGAACAGAATCAAGAGTCTAGAAACAAACCCACACATATATAGTCAACTAAATTTTTATCAGGGAACCAAGAGCACTTAATGGGGAAAAGATAGTCTCTTCAAAATTGTATTGGAAAAATTGGATATTCACATGCAAAAATAAACTATACCCTTATCTTACACCAATCACAAAAATTAATTCAAAATGGATTAAAGATTGAAGTGTAAAACCAGAAACCATAAAACTCCTAGAAAAAAATATAGAGGAAAATCTCCTTGACAATGTTCTTGGCTATGAATTGTTGGATATGACACCAAAAGCATAAGTAGCAAAAGCAAAAGTAAACAAGTGGGATTACATCAAACTCAAAAGATCCTGCACAGCAAAAGAGCCATCAAAAAAATGAAAAGGCAATATATGGAATGAGGGAAAATATTTTTAAATCATATATTCAATAAAGGGTTAAATTCCAACAAATAAAAAAATCTCCTGCAACTCAATACCAAAATAATAATAATTATAATAATAATATGAACTCAAAAATAAGCAAAATATCTGAATAGACATTTTTCTTTTTTTCTTTTTTTAATTGAAGTATAGTTCACATACAAAGTTATATTAGTTTCAGGGGAACAACATAGTGATGCAATTCTATACATTACACTATGCTCATCATAAGAGTAGTTATCATCTGTCACCATACAACATTATTAAAATATTATTGATTACATTCCCTATGCTGTACTTTTCATCCCTGTGATGTTTTATAACTGGAAGTTTGTACCTCTTAGTCCCCTTCACCTATTTCATCCATCACCCCCAAAACCTTCTGGCAAGCACCTGTTTGTTCTCTGTATTTATGATTCCATTTGTGCTTTGTTTGTTTCTTTGTTTTGTTTTTTAGATTGCACATATGAGTGAAATCATGATGTTTGTCTTTCTCTGTCTGACTTATTTCATCCAGCATAATACCCTTTAGGTCTATCCATGTTGTTACAAATGGCAAAACCTCAATATTTTTTATAGCTGAGTAATATTCCAGTGTGTGTGTGTGTGTGTGTGTGTGTACCACACCTTCTTTATTCATTCATCTATTGATAGGTACTTAGGTTACTTCCATAACTTGGCTACTGTAATAAGACTACAATAAATATAGGGATGCCTATATCTTTTTGAATTAGTGTTTTCATTTTCTTTGGGTAAATACCCACAGAATTACTGGATTGTATGGTATTTCTATTTTTAATTTTTTGAGGAAACTCTGTACTGTTTTCCACAGCAGTTGCATCAATTTACCAACAATTTATCAATTAACTGGTGCACCAATTTCCACCAACAACGTATAAGGATTCTCTTTTCACCACATCCTCACCAACACTGTTATTTCTTGTCTTTTTGATACTATCATTCTGGAGGTGTAAGGTAGAAACTCACTGTGGTTTTGATTTGCATTTCCCTGATGATTACTGATGTTGAGCATTTTTTCATGTGTCTGTATGTCTTCTTTTGAAAATTGTCTATTCAGGTCCTCTGCCCATTGTAAATTGGATTATTTGTGGGGATTTTTGGTGTTGAGTTGTATGTTTCCTTTATATAGTTTGGTATTAACACTTTATTGGATATATCATTTACAAATATCTTCTCTCATTCAGTGGGTTCCCATTTTTCATTTTGTTGGTGGTTTCCTTCATTGTGCAAAACCTTTTTATTTTCATGGGTCCCAATAGTTTATTTCTGCTTTTGTTTCACTTGCCTGAGAAGACATATCTAGAAAAATGGTGCTAAGGTTGATGTCTAAGAGACTACTGTCTGATTTCTTGTAGGAGTTTTATGGTTTCAGATCTCACATTTAGTTATTTAATCCATTTTGAGTTTATTTTTGTGTATGCTCTATGACAGTGGTCCAGTTTCATTCTTCTGCATGTAGCTATCCAGTTTTCCAACACTATTGAAGAAACTGTTTTTTCCCATTTTATATTTTTGCCACATTTGTTGCAGATTGACTATAAATCAGGGTATATTCTGGGGCTCTCTTTCCTATTCCAGTAATCTATGTGTCTATTTTTGTGCCAGTACCATGTGTTTTGATTACTATAGCTTTGTAATATATCTTTTTTTTTATTTTATTATGTTGTGTTAGTCACCATACATTACATCATTAGTTTTTGATGTAGTGTTCCATGATTCATTGTTTGCATATAACACCCAGTGCTCCATTCAATACGTGCCCTCTTTAATACCTATCACCAGGCTAACCCATTCCCCCACCCCCTCCCCTCTAAAACCTTCAGTTTGTTTCCCGGAGTCCATAGTCTCTCATGGTTCGTCTCCCACTCCGATTTACCCCCTTCATTTTTCCCTTCCTTCTCCTGATGTCCTCTATACTATTCCTTAGGTTGCACAAATAAGTGAAACCATATGATAATTGCCTTTCTCTGCTTGACTTATTTCACTTAGCATAATCTCCTCCAGTCCCATCCATGTTGATGCAAAAGTTGGGTATTCATCCTTTCTGATGGATAAGTAATATTCCACTGTATGTATTTTTAAGAGAGAGAGACAGAGATAGCAACAGAGATAGCAAGAGAGAGCAGGAGCAGGGAGAAGAGGGAGAAGCAGGCTTCCCTCTGAGCAGGCAGCCTGATGTGGGGCTCAATCCCAGGACCCTGAGATCATGACCCAAGCCAAAGGCAGATGCTTAACCGACTGAGCCACCCAGGCGTCCCCAACAGTGTTTGTTTTAAAGTCTATCTTGTCTGATATGAATATTACTACCTCAGCTTTTTTTTCCTACTTTCATCTGCATGGAAATATCTTTTTCCAACCCTTCAGTTTCAGTCTGTATGTCTCTTTAAGTCTGAAGTGAATCTCTTGTTGGCAGCATATAGATGGGTCTTGTTTTTTATCCATTCAGTCATCCTATGTCTTTTTATTGGAGCATTTAAACCATTTGCATTAAAAGTAATTATTGATTGGTATGTACTATTGATGGGGATGCAAATTAGTACAGCCACTATGGAAAACAGTATAGAAGTTCCTCAAAAAATTAAAAATATAACTACCATATGATTCAGCAATTCTACTTCTGGGTATATATGCAAAGAAAATAAAATCAGGATCTTGAAGAGATATCGGCACCCCCATGTTCATTGCAACATTATTCACAATAAATAAGGAAACAACCAAAATGTCCATCAATGGATGAATAAAATGTGGTGCAAATATACTCTGGAATAGTATTCAGCCATAAAAAAGGAAATCTTACCATTTGCAACAACATGGATGAATCCTGAGGGCATTATGTTAAGTGAAGTGAGTCAGAGTAGGACAAATGCTATATGATCTTACTCATATGTGGAATCTAAAATACCAAACTCATAGAAATAGAAAATAAATTGGTGGTTGCCAAGGACAGGTGGGTGGAAGTGGGGGAAACAGGTGAAGGTGGTCAAATAGTACAAAGCTTCAAGTTATAAGATAAATAAGTTCTGAAAATCTAATGTACAGCTTGGTGACTACATTTAACAATGCTGTATTGTATACTTGAAAGTTGCTAAGAGTAAATCTTAAAAGTTCTCACCACACACACACACACACAATGGGTGTTAGCTAACCTTACTATGATGATCATTTTGCAATATGTATTTATATCAAATCATTGTGTACACATTAAACTTACATAATGTTATATGTCAATTATATCTCAGTAAAACTGGGAAAAAAAAACACTAAATGTCAGCACATTGAGAATCTATCTTTCAGGGAGTAAACTTCATCCACCTTATAGGCAGAGAATGATGTATAAGATTACAATTCCAATATGCAACAGAAATATGAATGTCCTACTTTCTTAAACACTTACATCAGCATAATCAGCTCTTTCTCCCAAAGGAAGACCCTCAAGGACAGTCAACCTTTAATGGGCCAGGTCTTTGGTGAGAACAGAACCACAACAAAAGTGAGTTATACAATTCAAATAATGGCCTGAAGCATGGATCTTCACAATAAAGCCACTGACCAATATGTTCTTTTTGTGTTTAGAAAGGACATAGCCAATGTTTGCTCCTCTGGGTCAACTTTTCCTGATTTTATTGCTGAATAACATCCTCATTAACTATTATTTTTCTTTTAGATTTATTTATGTATTCAGTCAAGTCTGTTCTGACCCTGCCAGTAAATTTAATTTTTTTTCAGATGACTACATATCTTTGTTCTGATACACTATCCATTGATTTTATAATTTAATTCTCAAAGGACAATCTCATTACCCCTATTTATAAGCTCTTAGGGGTACTTTACAGCTGCCCCCAGGGACCACCTTCAATAAAAACAAAAAAGAAAACATTAGCCAAATATGAGCTATCTATTGTTCAAAAGACAGTGATTTATTAAGCCAGAACTCAAATATGGGAAAAACGTTTTAAGTGACGTCTGGCCAAAATTATATTAAAACAAGACTAGTGAAGATCTCAAAGGATTTTTTTTTAATATGACCTGCTTTGACAAATGATATAACCAGATCTTAGGCAACATGGAATAACTTTTCATTTAAGGCATTAATGTGTGTAATGAAGTAGCAAAAGAAATAAAAAATCAATTTCTTCAGCTTATTAATTTATGTTGAGATTGATTTCCACTTATAATTCATTATTATTAGTCTTTTTTATTGATATCTGACTATTCACTTATAAAGCATAGCCTTTGATAAGCTAAGTATCATTTATTTTAATAACAATAGAAAAAATATTGAAAACTTACTTGGATTACCAATCATCTCATGAATAAGACTTTTGATAGAGTCACAAACTGTATAAAAACAACCTAGGCAATAGTACAACTCAGATATTCACAAATTTAATGCTTGGGATAAGATGTCAAAAGAAGCTCTAGGAGCACATAATTCAAGAAACAAATTTTTTTTTGTTACGAATTTTATAGTTTATACTGTCTTACTTGAAGTTAGGATGAGAGGCATTCCAATGTCACATTAATGTAATCCATGTATTGCCATGGAAAGTAGACTAGATGTCTATATTATAAATCTCTGTTTTAGAAAAATGTAATCATATTTTTAATAGATGTCTCCAAAAGAAAGTAGGATCTTTTTTCAATAAAATATAAAACAGAAGAGAAAAGCCACAATGATACAGAAGAAAGATGTTTTTTGCCCCTATCCTAGGTTATATAGAATTCTAGTGACATTTTTATAATTATCATACTCACTGTAATAGGAGCATATGTCCTGGATGATTGCCATCAGCTTACTTGCCTTTGAGATGTTTTAATTCAAGCCCATTTCACTATTTATCTATGCCCAGATTCATCCCACAGCAGATTTATGTTTGGCTTTTATACCATTTTGGATATGTAAAAAGAAAGCGTACAAACATCCAACATTTTATACCTTAAGGGAAAGTTACTTTGTAATATATTTGTAGGATAGTTTTTAACCAAGTGAAGCCAAAAATTTTACACATTCCTATCTATGGGGGAGTGCAGGGAGAAGGAGAGTTGGAGGTATTTATCAAATAGAAATTCCTAATCCCTAGATGTTTTATCCTTGAATCAATCATGTTTCTGAACCAGATTACCCCACCACCTCTTAGCTTCTAATAATGGAATATAACCCCATTTTGCTAGTCATCCAAGTCATCAGTATCATGGATTAAAAAGTCACAGTGGGGGGGTGGAGCAAGATGGTGGAGGAGTAGGAGACCTGGATTTCGTCTCCTCTCAGGAATTCAGCTGGATAGGGATCAAACCATTCTGAACACCTACAAACTCAACAGGAGATCGAAGAAAAGAAGAGCAACAACTCTCTCATCAGAAAAGCGACCACTTTCTGGAAGGTAGGACGTGCGGAGAAGTGAATCCGAGGCGATATTCGGGAGGATAGATGGCGGGGGAGGGGCCTCCATCCGCCGCTTCTGGCAAGTGATAGAGCCGCGGAGCACAAAATCGGAACTTTTAAAAGTCTGCTCCGCTGAGGGACGTCACTCTGGTGGCTCAGTGGGGGGTGGAACCCTCCGGGACAGTGTAGTCTCAGAACCCTTGGGGTCACAGAAAGACCGGGGGTGCCTGAGTGCGGCAGAGCTCCCAGGTAATGGAGCAGGGAAGCCGGCTGCAGAGGCGGAGCCCAGGCGCGGGCTCTCAGCTCGGGGTTGCCATAAACAATGATCCGCAGCAGTCAGGCCACTGCTCCTCCAGCAGGGACCCAACAAGCGGCAGATCCGGGGAGACTCACCTTCCTCCCCTGGGAGGAGCCGCGCGGGAGTGCGCCGCAGGGATCTGCTGGGTTTGGAGACTCCACCCGGGTCGGGTGCCAGAGATAGAAACGCGCGGTCACAGGCCGGGTGAGCACGGAGGGCAGCCGGAGACCGGGGAGATGGGAGTGACTGATGGCTTTTCTCTGGGGACTCACTGAGGAGTGGGGCCCCGAGTTCTCGGCTCCTCCGGGGTGGAGATTGGGAGGCTGCCATTTTCACTCTCCGCCTCCAAAGCTGTACGGAAAGCTCGCAGGGAACAAAAGCTCGGGAGAGCAAACCCGAGCAGATTACTTAGCCGGGAGGGGGCAAGGGCGGGGCAATTCCGCCTCCAGCAAAGACATTTGGAAACCACGGCAACAGGCCTCTCCCCAGAAGATCAGCGAGAACAGCCAGCCAAGACCAAGTTTACCGATCAATGAGGACGGCAGAACTCCAGCGCTAGGGGAATACTGCACATAGAATTCATGGCTTTTTTACCATGATTCTTTAGTCTTTCGAAGTTAATTTTTTTTAACTGTCTTTTTTTCTTTTTTCTTTTTTTTTGAATTTTTCTTTTTCCCTTTTTCAACCAACATCTTATCAATCCCTTTTTTTTAAAAAAACATTTTTATTTTTCATTTTTAGAGTCATATTCTATCCCTTCATAGTAGTTACCCGTATTTTTGGCATATATATATATACGTTGTTTTCTCTTTAAAATTTTGAGATAGTTTCTTCTAACAGATTAAAATATACCCTAAATCTCTAGTATATGGTTTTTTCTACTCCTCTGCCTGATCACATTCTCTCCCTTTTTTTTTCCTTTTTTCTTTTTTTAAATCCTCTTCTTTCTTTTTTTCAAACAACTTCTTATCAATTCCTTTTATAAAATTTTTTATAATTTCCATCTTTACAGTCATATTCTATCCCTTCATCATATCAACCCTTATTTTTGTACATATATAAGTTTTTCTTTCTTTAAAATTTTGGGAGGCACTTTCTTCTAAAAGACCAAAATACACCCCAAATCTAGTGTGTGGCACTGATCTATATACCAGCCTGATCATATTTGATCACATTCTGGTTTTTTGTTGTTGTTGTTGTTTTGTTTTGTTTGTTTTTGTTTGTTTTTATCTTTATCTTTTTCTTTTTCTTCTTTTTCTTTTTCTTTTTTCTCTCTTTCCGTTTCTTTTTCCACTGCTTCAGATCTTTTCTGATTTGTTTAGAGTATATTTTCTGGGGACGTTGTTACTCTGCTAGCATTTTGTTCTCTCATTAATCTATTCTCCTCTGCACAAAATGACAAGATGGAAAAAATCACCTCAACAAAAAGAACAAGAGGTAGTACCGACTGCCAGGGACCTACTCAATACGGACATTAGTACAATGTCAGATCTAGAGTTCAGAATCATCACTTTAAAGATACTAGCTGGGCTTGAAAAAAATATGGAGGTTATTAGAGAAACCCTTTCTGGAGAAGTAAAAGAACTAAAATCTAACCAAGTAGAAATCAAAAAGGCTATTAATGAGGTGCAATCAAAAATGGGGGCGCTGGGACACCTGGGTGGCTCAGTCGGTTAAGCGGCTGCCTTCGGCTCGGGTCATGATCCCAGGGTCCTGGGATCAAGTCCCACATCGGGCTCCTTGCTCGGCAGGGAGCCTGCTTCTCCCTCTGCCTGCCTCTCCCCCTGCTTGTGTTCTGTCTCTCTCTCTGACAAATAAATAAATAAAATCTTTAAAAAAAAAATGGGGGCACTAACTGCTAGGATAAATGAGGCAGAAGAAAGAATCAGTAATATAGAAGACCAAATGATGGAAAATAAAGAAGCTGAGAAAAAGAGAGATAAACAACTACTGGATCACGAGGGCAGAATTTGAGAGATAAGCGATACCATAAGACAAAACAACATTAGAATGATTGGGATCCCAGAAGAAGAAGAAAGAGAGAGAGGGGCAGAAGGTATAATGGAGCAAATTATAGCAGAGAACTTCCCTAATTTGGGGAAGGAAACAGGCATCAAAATCCAGGAAGCACAGAGAACCCCTCTCAAAATCAATAAAAATAGGTCAACACCCTGACATCTAATAGTAAAACTTACGAATCTCAGAGACAAAGAGAAAATCCTGAAAGCAGCTCGGGAGAAGAGATCTGTAACCTACAATGGTAGAAACATTAGATAGGCAACAGACCTATCCACAGAGACCTGGCAGGCCAGAAAGGACTGGCAGGATATATTCAGAGCACTAAATGAGAAAAATATGCAGCCAAGAATACTATATCCAGCTAGGCTGTCATTGAAAATTGAAGGAGAGATAAAAAGCTTCCAGGACAAACAAAAACTAAAGGAATTTGCAAACACAAAACCAGCCCTACAAGAAATCTTGAAAGGGGTCCTCTAAGCAAAGAGAGACCCTAAAAGCAACATAGACCAGAAAGGAATACAGACAATATACGGTAACAGTCACCTTACAGGCAATACAATGGCACTAAATTCCTATCTTTCAATAGTTACCCTGAATGTAAATGGGCTAAATGCCCCAATCAAAAGACACAGGCTATCAGACTGGATTAAAAAACAAGACCCATCAATATGCTGTCTGCAAGAGACTCGTTTTAGACCCAAAGACACCCCCAGATTGAAAGTGAGGGGGTGGAAAACCATTTACCATGCTAATGGACACCAAAAGAAAGCTGGGGTGGCAATCCTTATATCAGACAAATTAGATTTTAAAACAAAGACTGTAATAAGAGATGAGGAAGGACACTATATCCTACTTAAAGGGTCTATCCAACAAGAAGATCTTACAATTGTAAATATCTATGCCCCTAACATGGGAGCAGCCAATTATATAAGGCAATTAATAACAAAAGCAAAGAAACACATCGACAACAATACAATAATAGTGGGGGACTTTAACACCCCCCTCACTGAAATGGACAGATCGTCTAAGCAAAAGATCAACAAGGAAATAAAGACTTTAAATGACACACTGGACCAAATGGACTTCACAGACATATTCAGAACATTCCATCCCAAAGCAACGGAATACACATTCTTCTCTAGTCCCCATGAAACATTCTCCAGAATAGATCATATCCTAGGTCATAAATCAGGTCTCAAATGGTACCAAAAGATTGGGATCATTCCCTGCCTATTTTCAGACCACAATGCTTTGAAACTAGAACTCAATCACAAGAGGAAAGTCAGAAAGAACTCAAATACATGGAGGCTAAAGAGCATCCTACTGAAGAATGAATGGGTCAACCAGGAAATTAAAGAAGAATTAAAAAAATACATGGAAACCAATGAAAATGAAAACACAACTATTCAAAATCTTTGGGATGCAGCAAAGGCAGTCCTAAGAGGAAAGTATATGGCAACACAAGCCTTTCTCAAGAAACAAGAAAGGTCTCAAGTACACAACCTAACCCTACACCTAAAGGAGCTGGAGAAAGAACAGCAAATAAAGCCTAAACCCAGCAGGAGGAGAGAAATCATAAAGATCAGAGCAGAAATCAATGAAATAGAAACCAAAAGAACAGTAGAACAGATCAACGAAACTAGGAGCTGGTTCTTTGAAAGAATTAACAAGATTGATAAACCCCTGGCCAGACATATCAAAAAGAAAAGAGAAATGACCCAAATCAACAAAATCATGAATGAAAGAGGAGAGATCACAACCAACACCAAAGAAATACAAACAATTATAAGAACATATTATGAGCAACTCTATGCCAGCAAATTAGATAACCTGGAAGAAATGGATGCATTCCTAGAGATGTATCAACTACCAACACTGAACCAGGAAGAAATAGAAAACCTGAACAGACCTATAACCACTAAGGAAATTGAAGCAGTCATCAAAAATCTCCCAAAAAACAAAAGCCCAGGGCCAGATGGCTTCCCAGGGGAATTCTACCAAACATTTCAAGAAGAATTAATACCTATTCTTCTGAAACTGTTCCAAAAAATAGAAATGGAAGGAAAACTTCCAAACTCATTTTATGAGGCCAGCATTACCTTGATCCCAAAACCAGACAAAGACCCCATCAAAAAGGAGAATTACAGACCAATATCCCTGATGAACATGGAAGCAAAAATTCTCACCAAAATACTAGCCAATATGATCCAACAGTACATTAAAAGGATTATTCACCACGACCAAGTGGGATTTATCCCAGGGCTGCAAGGTTGGTTCAACATCCACAAATCAATCAACATGATACAATACATTAACAAAAGAAAGAACAAGAATCTTATGATCCTCTCAACAGATGCAGAAAAAGCTTTTGATAAAGTACAGCATCCTTTCTTGATCAAAACTCTTCAGAGTATAGGCATAGAGGGTACATACCTCAATATCATAAAACCCATCTATGAAAAACCTACAGCGAATATCATTCTCAATGGGGAAAAACTGAGAGCTTTCCCCCTAAGGTCAGGAACGCGGCAGGGATGCCCACTATCACTACTGCTATTCAACATAGTATTGGAAGTCCTAGCCACAGCAATCAGACAACAAAAAGAAATAAAAGGCATCCAAATTGGCATAGAAGAAGTCAAACTCTCACTCTTTGCAGATGATATGATACTTTCGGTGGAAAACCCCAAAGACTCCACCCCAAAACTGCTAGAACTCATACAGGAATTCAGTAAAGTGGCAGGATATAAAATTAATGCACAGAAATCAGTGGCATTCCTATACACCAACAACAAGACAGAAGAAAGAGAAATTAAGGAGTCGATCCCATTTACAATTGCACCCAAAACCATAAGATACCTAGGAATAAATCTAACCAAAGAGACAAAGGATCTGTACTCAGAAAACTATAAAATACTCATGAAAGAAATTGAGGAAGACACAAAGAAATGGAAAAACGTTCCATGCTCATGGATTGGAAGAACAAATATTGTGAAGATGTCAATGCTATCTAGAGCAATCTACACATTCAATGCAATCCCCATCAAAATACCATCCACTTTTTTCAAAGAAATGGAACAAATAATCCTAAAATTTGTATGGAACCAGAAAAGACCCCGCATAGCCAGAGGAATGTTGAAAAAGAAAAGCAAAGCCGGCGGCATCACAATTCCGGAATTCCAGCTCTATTACAAAGCTGTCATCATCAAGACAGCATGGTACTGGCACAAAAACAGACACATAGATCAATGGAACAGAATAGAGAGCCCAGAAATGGACCCTCAACTCTATGGTCAACTAATCTTTGACAAAGCAGGAAAGAATGTCCAATGGAACAAAGACAGTCTCTTCAACAAATGGTGTTGGGAAAATTGGACAGCCACATGCAGAAGAATGAAACTGGAGCATTTCCTTACACCACACACAAAAACAGACTCCAAATGGTTGAAAGACCTCAATGTGAGACAGGAGTCCATCAAAATCCTAAAGGATAACACAGGCAGCAACCTCTTTGACCTCAGCCGCAGCAACTTCTTCCTAGAAACATCGCCAAAGGCAAGGGAAGCAAGGGCAAAAATGAACTATTGGGACTTCATCAAGATAAAAAGCTTTTGCAAAGCAAAGGAAACAGTCAACAAAACCAAAAGACAACCGACAGAATGGGAGAAGATATTTGTAAATGACATATCAGATAAAGGGCTAGTATCCAAAATCTATAAAGAACTCATCAAACTCAACACCCAAAGAACAAAGAATCCAATCAAGAAATGAGCAGAAGACATGAACAGACATTTTTCCAAAGAAGACATCCAAATGGCCAACAGACACCTGAAAAAGTGCTCAATATCGCTCGGCATCAGGGAAATCCAAATCAAAACCTCAATGAGATACCACCTCACAGCAGTCAGAATGGCTAAAATTAACAAGTCAGGAAATGACAGATGTTGGTGGGGATGCGGAGAAAGGGGAACCCTCCTACACTGTTGGTGGGAATGGAAGCTGGTGCAGCCATTCTGGAAAACAGTATGGGGGTTCCTCAAACAGTTGAAAATAGAGCTACCATATGATCCAGCAATTGCACTACTGGGTATTTACCCCAAAGATACAAAAGTAGGGATCCGAAAGAGTACGTGCACCCCGATGTTTATAGCAGCAACGTCCACTATAGCCAAACTGTGGAAAGAGCCAAGATGTCCATCAACAGATGAATGGATAAAGAAGACGTGGTATATATATACAATGGAATATTATGCAGCCATCAAAAGGAATGAGATCTTGCCATTTGCAACGACGTGGCTGGAACTGGAGGGTATTATGTTGAGCAAAATAAGTCAAACAGAGAAAGACATGTATCATATGATCTCACTGATATGAGGAATTCTTAATCTCAGGAAACAAACTGAGGGTTGCTGGAGTGGGGGGTGGGGTGGGAGGGATGGGGTCACTGGGTGATAGACACCGGGGAGGGTATGTGCTCTGGTAAGCGCTGTGAATTGTGCAAGACTGTTGACTCTCAGATCTGTACCTCTGAAACAAATAATGCAATATATGTTAAGAAAAAAAGAAAGAAAGAAGAAGGTAGCGGGAGGGGAAGAATGAAGCGGGGGAAATCGGAGGGGTAGACGAACCATGAGAGACGATGGACTCTGAAAAACAAACTGAGGGTTCTAGAGGGGAGGGGGTTGGAGGATGGGTTAGCCTGGTGGTGGGTATTGAGGAGGGCACATTCTGCATGGAGCACAGGGTGTTATGCACAAACAATGAATCATGGAACACTACATCTAAAACTAATGATGTAATGTATGGGGATTAACATAAGAATTAAAAAAAAAAGTTATTTTTGAAAAATGGCACACTTTTATCCTGTAAAATTGTGGCCTGAATAAAATTCAATTAACTAAGAAAAAAAAAAGTCACATAGTTTTGGAATTTGAATAATTCACAGCAACAAAAGGCACAGCATAGGGAATATGGTCAATGGTATTATAAGAGCATTGCATGGTGACAGATGGTAGCTACACTTGTGGTAAACATAGCATAACATATATAGTTGTTGAATCACTATGTTCTATATCTGAAACTAATGTAACACTGTGTATCAACTATACTCAAAGAAAAAATGTCACATAGATAAACCATATTAGCTTCTCTTTGAGATCCTTGTTTTTATTATTTCAATTAAACTTTTTAAAATGTTTGTTTCCTGTCTCTGTGCTATAGTTTAGGACACAAAATAAAAAATATATATGTATTCTTTAGCCTCAAGGAGCTCAAAGTCTATGGCAAACACAGATGCTCATCTACTCAAATGACTCTAATACAAAAGACGACGACAATGACCATGATGATGATGATGATGATGATAAACACCACTGACTGAACACTTACTCTGACCTAGACACTCCTTTATGAGTTTTGCATGCATTACCTACTCAATGATGTAGATGTTAATATTTTTATTTTTACAGATAAAGGAACAAATTTGATTACTCAAGTAATCTCAACAACAGATAGGATAGGGAAAGAGAAAAGTCAAGAGTTACTCTGAACTTTCTGTCCTACACTCTCTTGGGAATCACCAACCCAGGGTACATAGGAGGTGGGAGAATGAAAATCAAGAAAAAATGGATTTGTGTTTGGGTGTATTGACTTTGAATTATTAGCAGGATATCTAGAAGGAGATGTTTAGTGGCACTTGGACATTGGAGGGATCATGTCTGGCACAGTATGATCTTGAGAATAGATAACTCCCATAGAATGAGCACAGAATCAGAAAAAAACACAAACTCTTGCAGAATGCTTACATCTTAAGAGGGGGTGAAGAAAGAGAGGCTAGGGTGAAGTGAGTAGTCAAAAATAAGAGCCAAGTCAATAAAGTGCATCACCACATAAATCAACAAAAGATATTTTGGAAGTGTAAAATCAACAGGGTTTAATGCTGTGGAAAGATTCCATGTGAAGATGATGGGGGAAAAGCAAATTATGAGGAAGTGTTCTCATTGTGTCGTAACAGAAATAATGGAAAACATTGTTTCAGTAGGGTATTAAGGATAAGTGACAAGCTAGAAAGTCAATGAGATGTGAGGAAACGAGTTAAACTCACTTGATTACTCCTTCCCACTGAAATATTCTCAAATAGCACCAGTCTATCAGTCCATTCCTAGGTTTGTCTTCCAACTTGGTCTGGACTCAAGGTCCAGTCACTATAACTGTTTGCAATGATACTTGAATTTTTGACCTTCTCACCTGGTCCCCAGAGTCCCTCATGAAATCCTGCTTTGCTTATCTGAAATCGTGGGAAGCTTGTTTTCTCCACTCCAGCTTCTAGACTATCTGAAGTAAGTGGAGAAAACTATTTTACCATACAAGTGGATCCTTTATAGGTTTATTTTTTTTTACAAAAACTGAGTCTTAAGTACTGTTCAAAATCTGTTACTTATCTCCAGCTGAAGGAAAATCAACACATAGACACACTAATTACCAATTACTAATTACCCTAATTACCAACTTCCTAACTTTAAACATACTTCTAAGCTCCAATTTCCTCATTCTAAACTGAGCATAGTAACAGTTTTTCAAAAGTGATTGTCAATTTTAGACTTAGTATATATAAGTTACTTTGACTAGTTCATAACACATAATAGGTACTCAATAAACAGTAGCTGTAGTTAATACCATGAATATTAGGTAGATCATTCACTACCGTGTATCTCCCAAAGCTTTTTATTAGCCTAACATACTCTTCCTTTGTTTTCATGTGAAGATTTATTGACAATGTCTATTAATTTAAATATTTATTGAGCACCTACTATATTGCAGGCACATGCTAAGTATGCAGTATGAATAAAACAGACAAGTGTCCTAATCTCAAGGAGTTTACTTCTGTAGGTGCTGATGAATACTAAACAACTAAAGACATACTCAGAACAAAATAACTTCAGCAGATATTATGAAGAAACAATCAGGTTGGTAGAATAACAATGATGGTTGGAGGGAGGGGAGGAGATGATTATGAATAGATAAGAGCCATAAATATAAACTTGTTCAACTCAGTTCCTCCACACTTCAAATTTTTTCTCAAAGTCCATTTTTTCATATCTTCCTCTTCTATAAGAATAAGATTTGTTTTTATTCTTTGTTCGAAGTCAATCCTTGTTGAGTTCATTTTGTATCTTTGTCACCAACTTTCTCTTTCTTTTTCCAGTAAGTTCTTTTTTTAAAAGATTTTATTTATTTATTTGACAGGATAGAGAGAGGGAGAGCACAAGCAGGTGGAGTGGCAGATAGAAGGAGAGGGAGAAGCAGGCTCCCCGCTGAGAAAGGAGCCCGATGTGGGGCTCAATCCCAGGACCCTGGGATCATGACCTGAGCCGAAGGCAGCCACTTAACCAACTGAGCCACCTAGGCACCCCTTTCCAAAACTTTCTTTCACTGAGTCTATAATTATAACGGGGTATAGGAATTATTGTGTATTTCCTTTAGTAAATCTAGAAAGTTGAAATTTAGTACTTCTTTTCTCCCATAATATATCAATTATATTTCAAATATTTTACAATCTAAACCAACTCTAAAGTTGACCATTTGAAAGACATATTAGCAATGGAAACATGACACTCTGTACTAGCAAGAAATGCAATGAATACAATCGGGAAAAAATGGAAAAAGAACTTCTGAGAGATGCCAACTTTGAGGAATTTGAAAGGCAGAGGAAAATAGCAGACCTAAACCATCTGCAGTCAAAAATAAAAATGTTTGAAATAGTACACAGCCAATGGAAAATTCAACATTCAAGTGGGCTGATCTCTTCATTTGTAGGTAGGTACACAACATACAACCTTATGCTACATCTTACATCATACATAAGTGATCCATATATAAAACCAACTTGTGAAAGAAAAAAAATGCATGAAATTCCCCCTAATAATATAATTACAAAAAATGCACAGAATTTTGAACCACTTCAACTATTAGCTCAGTTTTAACTTTGTGTCCATATTCACAGATGCCTTTTAGATATTTTTCATCTTTCCTCCACTGTGTGCCTTCTTTGCATTGCATACTTAGACTCAGAGTAAATACAAAAACTGCAAGCTCAGCCAGGTGGAAAAAGAAGAAAAATGGAGTATAATTGAATAAATCTTCTGAAATAGAATAACATTCACCAGTTTATTAATCTCTTTAATAGCCCTTTCCCTGAAGAAGGAAAAGAACCAAGACTTTTCAGACCACTCCAAATAACTTTAGCTGCTGGCTCAGAGAGATTTACTCACATAAATCTCTCAAGCTTTGTTTCTTTAAGAAATGGCACTCACGGGGCGCCTGGGTGGCTCAGTTGGTTAAGTGTCTGTTTTTGGCTCAGCTCATGGTCTCTGGGTCCTGGGATGGAGCCCTGCATCATTGGGCTCCCTGCTCAGCAAAGAGTCTGCTTCTCCCTTTCTCTCTCCCCCTGCCTCTCCCCCTGCTCATGCTCACTCTCTCTCTCTCAAATACATAAATAAAATCTTTGGAAAAAAAAGAAAAGAAATTGCATTCACTGTGTAATTTGGCTCAAAATCCACAATCTTGCAAATGTAATTTCCTTGCAGTCTTAAGTGACAGCAAACTTAAGCTGAGCATTAAATGTGATGTACAGATCACATAGAGACCTGAACATACTTTAGTTGTTAAACTAGAGGAAATAAAGTGGGAGACAAATAGGAAAAGACAGACAAGGATACCAGGACAGATGGGGAAGGAAGAGAGTAAAAAGACATCAGAATTCTTCCAGTCCATTCAGCTGTTACCCAGGAATCAAACATAGCTCTGTCCCTTGCATGAAGCTGTGACTAGAGCAGGCAAAATCTGACATAGGTATCATTGTCTCTCAAATGTCTAAGTTTTTCTTTTTTTTTTTTTTTTTTTTGGTCTGGCCAGAGTACTTTACTCAACTGCCATATGACACCATCTCCCGTATGGGCTAGACTTGCAGGGAAGAATCAGTCCTTCCTCTTTCCAGTATCATCTGTGAAAGACCACGTGAGAATAGTGAAGGCCACATCCAGTTGGAAGGGTTTCCATGACTAAACATCAAATAACATGTTGCAGTCACATTTTTGTCCCGGTCACACTTAAGACCAAGCTCCCAAGTAACCCCTTCTGCAGCTGCCTCACTGTACATACCCATCCTCATTCAGTCCATCCCTAAAGAAATATTGACAGGGGCGCCTGGGTGGCTCAGTCGTTAAGCGTCTGCCTTCGGCTCAGGTCATGATCCTAGGGTCCTGGAATCGAACCCCGCATCGGGCTCCCTGCTCCGCGAGAAGCCTGCTTCTCTCTCTCCCACTCCCCCTGCTTGTGTTCCCTCTCTCTCTGTCTCTCTCTGTCAAATAAATAAATAAAATCTTTAAAAAAAAATATTGACAATGACACATGAACTGCACATAGCTGGCTGGCCTACCATGTCCTTTATGCAGTTGAATTCACAAGGTGACACCAAAGTAAGACAAGTAATGTTCCAATTTGGGTGCCTCCACCTCCCTCCTCTGAATCCTGATCCACTGGCTGCCAAAGCCAGAAGGGGTTTGGGATAGAGTGCTTGGTCATGGGGAAAGCTGCTGTGGTTGGCCCAACAGATGGGCAGAGTGGAAGCTTTTACTTATTCACAGTCTGAATGACATCCTCGTCCTCGACTGTATGGCCTTTACCCACTTTTTGAGGATTGTGTTTCACAGACAGACCCCAGACCAGAGTGTATTTAAATTCTTTGATAAGATTTTTGTGAATCTTCATGCAGAAATCCTCCACTGTGGTCCTGGAGTAAGGCAGAACCACCAGGGACCTATAATCTGGCAACTGGCCTTTGGGTTTGGTGTTAATCCTCACTAGTTTCAGATAGTCCCAGATCTTTTCTAATAGGTCATCAATATTCCAGCGGTGATGGGCAGAAATGGGTACACAGTGAGGCACTTTATAGATTATACCCAATTCCTCAATGGAGAGCTGATCAATTTTATTGATTAATAAATACACATACATACAAGGGATATAAACTCTGCTTTCTTCCACCACGTCAATGAGGTCATCCACTGTGGCATCATTATGCAGAGCCATATCAGCATTGTGAATTCAAATGTCTAACTTTTTAAGTGTATTTAAGAAACATATCACCAACATTATCATATACTGAATTATATCAATAGAGACATAATACATAATATTATTATAGGGAGAACAGTTAGTCCACAGACCCTTTGCTTTCAGTTTCTTGTATTACCAATCAATTTCTCCCATTTTGTCCTTTCCATCAGAGTACTGGTTAAAAAAAATACAGTGAAATGGAATAAATGGTTTCATCTAAATGATGTTTCCCTAATGCAAAGCTTATTGATAAAAGTATAATATCTGATACAGTGTGCTAAAGAACTTATTTACTTTACTATTTCATTCAATATGAACTATAGAACAATGCATACATATAAAAATGAGCTAACCATAGATTTGAGTGGCAATATATGAGAAAATAACTGTCAATTTCTTTCTAAATTATTTCTCTGGTATTCAGTAAAGTTGTTTGTTACAAGAAACTTTCTTCAACTGCTCTTCAGTATATCTGTAATTAATTTGTACTCCTGGTTCTGAAGAGATGAAGAAGAAATTCTAATAAAAGCATAAAATATTTTGATAGCTTTGAGGATGTTTTGCAAGATAAGACTTCAAAAACTTTCCCACCAAGCTTTAATTCCATTTCTGTCTGTCCAAGGGAAAACATATAGTTCTAATTTTCATTCTGCTTCCTGAAGTTCTCAATTCGCTTTCCTTACTCTTCATCAATTCATGTTCTCTCCTGCATTTCTCCCGCTAGCCACACTACTCTTGGGATTATCTCTTTATCACTGTCAGTAACCACAGGACTCATTAAAGATAGGATGCCAAAAGTTATTTTGGACTAAGGAAATTGCTATCTCATTAAGAGTTGTAAATATCTACAGATGCCAGGTTACAGAATTTAAAATGTGGTACCAATTTCAAGCTAAAAAAGAAAAAGAAAAAGAGAAAGGAAAGGAGGAGAAAAGGTAGGCAGGCAGACTGTAAAAAAGGACTTCACTTCAAGAATTGGACCTCCTTTCCTTGGGTTCCATGTTGTCATTTATCTTTTTGTTTCCTCTCATTTTGCGGAAGCTTATCTGCAGTAACTAATGTATATGTGTGTTAAATCATCACATTGTACATCTTTTAAAAAAATCACATAGTACAACCTGAATATATATTATTTTTTGTCAAACATACCTGAATAAAGCTGGGGGGGAAGGGCAGAGAAATCAAGAATGATTTTATTTTTTGCATTCTTGAAAAATATTCTATATAAGTACTTGAATAATAGTTTGCTTAGTTATATAATTTTAAGTTGAGGACTATGTTCCTTTTAAATTTTAGGCTATATTTCCATACTCTGGTGTTGCTTTCAACAATTCTAATGTCGTTCTGATTCCAGAGTCTTTGTAGGTAAATGTGTTTTGTTTCATTTGTTTTGTTTCTATTTTAATTCTCTCTTTGGAAAGTTTTGAAATCCTCTGCTTTTTCTGAAAGTTCATAAAAATGTACTTTGATGTGAATCCTTTTTTTCTGGGCTCTTGCTGGTTTCTTTTCACTTGAAGGCCTTTGTACTTCAGTTCTGGAAATATTTTTGTGTTCTCTTTCTTGAGCAATTTCCTAATGCCTGCTTCCTCTGATCTTTCTTTATGCAATATCTATAAGCTGAATGCTGAAACTCTTAGATTGATCATCTAATTTTCATACCTCTTTTCTTCTATTTTCCACTTCTTTATCTTTTGATTCTATTTTCCCAGGGATTTTCTCAGCATCTATTAGATTTTCCTAAATAATTTTATTTTAGTTTACAGGAAGTTTTTCTGATTCTGTTTCTTTACATAAGCATCATACTTTAGCTTTTTGTTTGTTTGTACTGGATGCACTACCTCTTGTCATTCTGAGGATTTCAATTATAACAGTTGCTTTTGCTTAAGTGTCTGCTAATCCTCCCTGCATTGTCTCTGGTTTTTTGTTTTGGGGTTTTTTTTACTTTTCTTTTTAAAAATTTGTCATACCAATGTGTTGCTGTATCTTGTGTACAGAGGTCCAGAGTATGCAGATTCAGTTTTCCCTGAACATTAATGGCTAGCCTCTTACTTGGGGGAGAGTCACTTGGTCTCCAGGGAGGGAAGAAGATCTGGAGATCCAACTGCACACAGATTTTTCTCCATTCCAAGAAAGCATTACTAACTTAAGGGGCATGGAACATCTTGAGAGTGAGTTGTGCAAGCTGCACTGGTCTTCAGTGAGGTCTACCATAAACAGCAAATCCACACACTGGAAACAAAAATAACAACATCCATAAAATGCTTTCTTGATATCTGTCTTGGTTCTTTCTTGGTATTTATACACATGTGTCATTCTCCCCTTGGTCACTAGATTCCAGTCACATTTACCTTCTTTCAGTTCTCATGGTACTTCCAGTTCCGTCCTGTGCTTATTTTAGAATTAAGACAATAATTCTTATATAGATTACACATAAGCAGATACAGGCTAAAGGAAGGAGCAACAACCAAAAATTTATGACCAAATGAATAGAACCTCATGGTTTAAGGAAACATAAAATTCTATAAAGTATCTATTCTAATAATTTAAAGTAAATCAATTCTTTGTTGATTGTTATACCAATCTACCATAGGAAATTATGTAAGTAAAATAGTAAACCCAGAAAGGGATGCTCCATAAAGGCATATTGATTGACTGGATGTTTTTAAAAAGGATACATCCATAGAATTCCTTTAAATAACTGTACCAAGCACTATAAAGGATTGGCTAAAACAACGCTCACAAACTTGGTCATTAAGAGAAACGAAGAACATAAACTAAATCCAGATTTTTGTGAGTTCCCTTTTCTGAGAGCTGCCACTACCTGCTCCTGGAGTCATGCTTGTACTTCAGTGCCCTGTTTTATGGCTCCAGCACATTGGGTAGTTTACAGAGGAGCTAACAATGAAAAGTCTGGGCTAGGGTATTTCCAGGTATTTGGAATTGGACCAAAGAGCAGAAAGGTCAGTCAATGGTGGTTGGTTCTTTGTCAAATGATGCAGACTCCTAGGTAAAGGATCCCACTCTGAGGAAGCCATGATAGAGATGTGTAAGTAGAGTACAGAAAACCATTCTTTAGGAAGAAAAGGACAATGAGAGATGCCTAGAAATGGTCGTGTGTATTACCCGCGAGAGGCACATGCTAAGAAAATCTGCCTAGGTCCTGGTGAATTTCAGTTCTAGTTCCTGTCATGATGCCCTCACTACCTTTCTATCCTTGAATTCATGGGAAAATCCCATATCCTTCTAGTTAAGCTCTTTTTCCATAAAAACAAAATAAATCAATTTATACAAAGGCATTATTATTATTTTATTGATTCCAAGACACACCTGACAACTGGCATGTAAGTGTTCTAATTAGGGTTGAATGGAATACCAGGGTCACATTCCAAATTAGGTGTCCCTTTACACTTAATAAAATATAAACTCTGAAATCAACCTTTATTTGGTAAATTATATATTCTATGTCTTCACCTTATGGTCAAAATCTATGGGATAAACTAAGGAACTATGTTTTGATTTGATAAATGGGAATGATAACTTGACTTTTTTAAAATGCTGAATAAATCCAGTGAAGTTTAGTAATGTGGGAGAAACAAATATATTTGTTTTTCATGTATTTTCTTCATTTTCTCCTTCACTTACATAATTTATTTTGATGTAAATGGGAGCTATACCTCTCAAAGGACTAAAAGGAAATCAAAGAGTAAATCTCTCTCAGAAAACATCTGGTCTGGTGAAAGTCCCCTTGAGCTTTGCCCTTGGAGTGAGGAAGCTTTCTAAAGATGAATTAGAGTGTGGGCAATTCTGTCATGGTGTGAGTGTGTCTGTGGCATGTGTTTAAGCTGACATGTATAATATAAACTTTGCATTTAAGAGCCTGCATGGAAATTAAATTTCTAACTCAAAATATAGCTTGAAGAAACAATTATCAATCCAGTGTGCATTTGTGCTTAGAAATGTTTAGTGTATTGTAGATGAGCTGCCAGAGTGTTAGATTACAACATGCCCAGCATTAGAGAATGAGTCATATGAACACCTGTGCTTCAAGGAATAAACATAGTAGCATGAAATAGCATGAAATAGAGTTAAAGGACTATCCATTAATTGACTATGTGTAACATAATTTCACTGAACCACATAATAACAATAACAATAATTAATAATTAATATATGTATAATGCTCTATTGTGCTAAAACCACTTTAATATACTTGAATATTACCTTACTAGAATTTCCCAACAACCCTGTGAAGTACATATTCACCATAACTTACTAAAGAAGCACCTGAAGTTCAGAGATGCTAGGTAACTTTCTTAAGGTAACACAGCTTGGAAATGGAAGAGCCTGAACTCAATCCCCAAATTCTTGTATCAAAATCTGTTGTTCTTTTACTATCTAATACTGCCATCTAAAGTAAAATATTTTTTTAACTAGCAAGGATCACCTTAACACTGCTTTTTCTCTTTTCAGATTTCTGCAACATGGCTCCATAACTAAGCAAACCAACATACCATAAGGTATGAGATTCTGCACACTACTTCCTGTGCTGCCCAGATGAAGACCTGTTCTCGAAGTCCAAAGACTTTACTGCCTCCAGGAATTCTCCCAGAGTCAGTAGCAGTGTAAGGCATGAGGTCAGCCCTAGGGCAGTTGGTCACTAACAACCAGGATCAATAAATAGAGAAGCTACAATAAGCTGTTTCCACAGCATGGTCAGGGAGGCCCACAGACCATTATAAGGCCATAGCAAGAGTAATATGAATGCTTAAAGAACACTTTGAAAATAAATAATGCACAAACCTGTGAATTACTCTCATCATCCTTGCCATGCCTTTTTGCTGTTTGAAAAAACAACAAAAAGACTTATGCTCTGTCTTGTGCTCATTTCATGACCATAGGCAAGTGTCTTCCTTTTATATCCTTTTTCTGTAAAAACGAGGATAATAATTTCTACCTCATAAATTTATTGAGAATATTTTTTAAAAGAATGCATGTATAGTGCTAAGAACCATGACTAGCAAGAAAAAGGCTTGACAACTATTGTTAATTTTATCATTTTTATTAAGAACTAAAGCCACATAGTCCAATATCCGCATTAACATGATTTTACTCTTCCAAGAAACTCTTGTCCAAGAAGCTGAAAGTGCAAATAACTATTTTTTTATTTCAGGAACTTCCTCCAAATCCATATATCCAAACTTTTGACAATCTCTAGTTGCCTCCCTTCTCAGGACAATAGACCATTCAACTGGGCTTATCAAATGAAATGGGCAAAAGACATGAACAGACATTTTTCCAAAGAAGATATACAGATGGCTAACAGACACATGAAAAGATGCTCAACATCACTCATCATCAGGGAAATACAAATCAAAACCACGAGGAGATACCACCTCACACCTATTAGGATGGCTAAAATTAGCAACACAGGAAACAACAGATGTTGGTGAGGATGTGGAGAAAGGGGAAACTTCTTGAACTGTTGGTGAGAATGCAAACTGGTGTGGCCACTCTAGAAAACAGTATGGAGTTTCCTCAAAAAGTTAAAGATAGAACTACTCTACAACCCAGCAATTGCACTACTAGGTATTTATCCAAAGGATACAAAAATGCTGATTCAAAGGGGCAGATGCACCCCAATGTTTACAGCAGCATTATCAACAATAGTCAAATTATGGAAAGAGCCCAAGTGTCCATCGACTGATGAATGGATAAAGAAGATGTGGGGTGTGTGTGTGTGCGTGTATACACACACACAAAGGAATATTACTCAGCCATCAAAAGAATGAAATCTTGCCATTTGCAGTGATGTGGAACTACAGTGTATTATGCTAAGCAAAATAAGTCAGTCAGAGAAAGACAAATACCATATGATTTCACTCCTATGTGGAATTTAAGAAACAAAACAGATGAACATGGAGGAAGGGAAGGAAAAATAAAATAAGATAAAAACAGAGAGGCAAACCATGAGAGACTCTTAACTATAAAGAACAAATTAAGGGTTGATGGAGGGCGGTGGGGGATGAGGTAATTGGGTGATGGGAATCAAGGAGGGCACTTGTTGTGATGAGTACTGGGTGTTATATGTGATGAGTCACTGAATTCTACTCCTGAAACCAATACTACACTATATGTTAACTAACTTGAATTTAAATAAAAACTTGAAAGAAAAAAAAGAACTATAGAAGAATAAATCTCTGTTATTTTAAGCCAAAAAACATGACTACTTACACTTCCACACTTGCTTGAAATCCTTGTCTCACTGTGTGACCACTGATTTTAAACTATTATGTAAAGAACTTTGTCAGATCCCAATCAGGTTGCTGCTGCAGTGAAAGATCTGTCTTAAACAGACTCAAAAAACAAAATATACATCCTTGTCTTCATCTCCCCCCTCAGAAATGTTACTCAGGCTTCAGCAAAATATTGATCTCCCTTACTGGGTTAAAAATAAATGCAGTTTTGTTTTATGTTGGTATTCTTTTTTGGTGAGTTAGCAGTTGACATTATTATCATTTTCATGCATATAACCTCATTAGTAAGTAATTTTGGCTATTTCAGAATGAAATAAAAATGTTGGGTTTTTTTTTCAATGTATGTGCATTATTTATTCAAATGGATATTATGTTGTTAGGACTTCAACATTTATTGTTTAGACATAGGCACTTAAATGAAACTTCACTTTTCTTTTGGCCTAGGAATATCATAAAAAAAAAGAAATCACCAAGATACCTAGAGTACTGGAAGCAAGAAAAGTTTAGGAACCTCTGCTCTAACCTATTCTCTCTGCACACTGTGACTGTACAGAATTTAAAGAAAGATTCCCTAAATCCAGGGTAAAATTGACTTTGTGCCTCTTTCCAACCTTCAACCCTACCAATATTTCTATGGGTTTCTCTCTCCCTTTGAATGTTTTCATATGGATTTCTAGATGCCCAGAAGTCCCCCTATCCTGAGGAAAGTTCTCATTTTAATCATTAGGACGATTAATCTTATACACACTAAAGATGGAGCTGCCTCACTCTGGCAATTTAATTTATTCATTCATTCAACAAATATTTATTGAATAGCAGATATGTGTTAGGCATTGTTCTAGGACTGGAGATACACTGGTTAGCAAATTTATTACATTAATAATTCTAATGCCCTGGCAGCTCATTTGTAATTGGCTAAACATTTTCAAGCATAAATACACACAGGAATGATCATTATTTCTGAAGTAGGTGTCTAATCCAACTTAAGAGCAGAATTTTCAGCAGAGAAATAGAGACATACCACCTATTATGCTCACATTAAACCAGGACTGGGGTTGGTTATGAAATTTTCAAATGTGTTTTTTCAGCTTTGAGAGAAGCAAATACATGAAAGATCAGTCCTATTTTCTCCAGGTTTCCTGCTTTGCTTCTTATCCATTTCAAGAGTTTTCACAAAAATATATTAATTTCTTTATTAGAATCTAAAATCAGTTCTGGATCATTCAGCTCTTCTACTAGAACCAAGTGATGGTCTATCCTGTAAGTCCAGCTAATACTTTATCTTGCTGTAGCTCAAATTTTATTTTTCTAAGAACCTCCTGGATACAAGTTCAAATTATCTTTAATATTGTAATGTTCTGAATTATTTTCTGAATATACTCTGAATTTTGCTTCGCCCCCCCCCAAAAAAAACAATTAAAAAACTATATGTATTTTTGACTACACAGAGAACTACATTGCAGCAATTAATAACAGTCAAGTGAAGGTGTAAATGAGTTAAATTCTTGTGTGGAGGTTCCTAATTGCCCTGTCTATATTCTACTTTCCTTGTAACAAATTCAGATAAGTGGAGAGGAGTCCACTAAAATGATGCCTCATTTCCAAACCAAATAAACAAACAAAAAAACAGCTCAGAGCTTTTGTACAAGGAGCTCCTGTTTTGATTGACAATACATCAATAAGTGTAGTTTTTCAAACCACAATGAGCAAAGCAGTGCCCTGTTACATCTGTGGAACACATTCAAATGCACTGAAGTACTATTGTTATTATAATTTCAAAAAAAAAAAACCCAGAATATGGTGTTTGTCCTCTGACTGACTTATTTCAGTTAGCATAATACACTCTAGCTCCATCCACATTGTTGCAAATGGCAAGATCTCATTCTTTCTGATGGCTGAGTAATATTCTGTTCTGTATATATACCACATCTTCTTTATCCATTCACCAGTTGATGGACATTTGGGCTCTTTCTGTAATTTGGCTATTGTTGCTAATGCTGCTATAAACATCAGGTGCATGTATCCCTTGGAGTCAGTATTTTTGTGTCCTTTGGATAAATACCTAGTAGTGCAATTGCTGGATCATAGGGTCAAGAAACAGACTCTTAACTATAGAGAACAAACTAATGGTTACTGGAGGGAAGATGGGCAGGGGGATGGGTGATGAGTATTAAGAGGGCACTTGTGATGAACACCAGGTGCTGTATGTAAGTGATGAATCACTAAATTCTACTTCTGAAACTAATGTTGCACTGTATGTTAACTAGCTGGGATTTAAATAAAAACTTGGGGGAAAAAAACAGAATAAAGGAACATACCATTCCCTGTGAAAGTCTGAACAAATTATGCTCCCTTTTCACTCCTCTTTGCATATTACTTTCAGGTAAGGATAAGGGGTACCCAAAAAACTTTTGGCTCTCAAAGCCACACCAAACCAAGAACAAGTTTAGTAATTTTTAGGGTCCATCTTTCTTCCTCATACCAAACTGGTGGATATACAATAAGAGAATGATACTGTGACAGGAAAGGGAGTCACCAAACCAGTGACCCTTTGTGACAATAAATGATTCTTTTTTTTCCTCAGGGAAACCGAGGAATGGAGCTTCAGCAAAAGGAGCATTTTTAATTCCCATGGACTTAAAAAAAAGTCCCCAATGTCTCCTAATTTAAGGCAGGAAAAACTCTACATGAAATTCTGTCTGAATGAATCCCCTGAACCTCTAGGGACAAATTTGCAAAACTATATATTGAATTTACTCTTCTGTTTCCTTGCCTAGCAACACTCTGCAAGCAGCACACACAGACACACTGCAAGAGGAAGCTTGGATGAGAAAAAGCCTGCTTTTCTCAATTGTTTCCAACATGTTTCAATCCTGAAGCCTTACCTTCAATACTTTTAATGTCAAGGAAAATTAATGATAATATGCACCCAGGGTTAGCCCTGAACCATTTTTAAAGTCAGATATTTTTATTCCCAGTATCCTGGGAGTAGCCTTTCAAAGTGTTTCCGACAAGCTCTCCCTACATGGACTCAATGACTCTGGTCTCTTCCTCTGCCTACTTCCTATGCCCTCCCTCGTCCAGACCCACACATTTATACTTTCATATTAATTCAAATCACTGTGCCACTTCTCCTTGGGATTTTGGGGTTAAACTTTAACTCCAAAAGTGATGTAAATATGACTCCCCATTGAGGAGATAGGCATAAATGAAACAGGTAAGAGAGTTACTAAAATAGCCTTTTTGTTAATGACTCATAAAAACACGGAGTTAAAAATATTCTTTCTGTTTTTATCCCCAGGGACTCTGTAATGGAGGAACTACTTTTGATAAATTTCCTTACCTTCAATGTTTTTTTCTATATCGTAGCTTCATATAAACTTGTTGATATTTAAGATATTCTTTAAAAAAAAAAAAAAACCTAGACCTACCAGAGTCTAGGTTCACATCAACCTTACTCTGGGCTACCTTTTGGCAGATTCTACATGCCCAAAGGGGATGCTGATTAAATAGTTTCTGAACTGGAGTGTGCAGCCTAGGTCCTGATTGCTAGATGGTTCTAATTCCATCTGTCTATAGAGCTGCCACAAAGCCAGGTGCTAGTTGTTGCCTATATATTAACACAATAATGCAATTCAATTTGCAAAACAGATGCTTAGCTTCTACTATGTGCCCAACACTTCACATGTAAAAAACTTAGAAAGGCTCCTGGCAAATGGTATGATCTCAAAATATGTTACTATTATACACGAATATATGCCTTGATTCAGAATATACTGATGTTTGAGATTCAATTTTACTACCTCTCTGTCTCAGCACTATGTTCTCATGGGATTCGAATTCAGCATCCACTTTAGATGCTGTTAACAAAGGTGAGATGAGTCTTTCAGTAGTGTGATTTAATTCTCCCCAGGCTCTCACACTGGGGCGCTCAGTCCCACTGCCCAGAACGTTTTATGTATTTCCAGATTGGTGTGCTGCTGGAGAAATGCCATGTCATGTGTTTGCATGAAGGACCTCTGATGACATGTACATCCTATTGGATGAGGAACAAAAAGTTGTTCTCCTGAACTTTGAGAAACAAAAGTGTCATTTCCTTGAAATTCAAGGCATTTTCACTTCCGATAATGATTGATTCAATGTTTTGACCCTCTTCTGAGTAGTAGGGACAGTAATGGGAATTCAGAGCTCTCGATGGCATAGTGTACACTTCTGGCATTTCATCCCTACACCTACCACAGTGAAGGAAGGCTTTAAAACTTCTAAGTAGGTATCCAAAATAACTGAAAACGGGGACTTGAACAGATAACTTGTGTGCCAGCGTTTATAGCAGCATTATGCACAATAGCTAAAATGTAAAAACAATTCATCAATGGATGAACAAATAAACAAAATGTGACACAGGCATACAATGGAATATTATTCAGTCATAGAAAGGAATGACACACGTTACAACAATAATGGACCTTGAAAATATGCTAAGTGAAATAAGCCACACACAACAGGACAAATGTTGTATGAGTCTACTTATATGAGATATTTAGAATAGGCAAACTTACAGAGACAGAAAGTAGAAAGGAGATTACCAGGGAGGAGATGGCACAGGGAGTTAATGTTGAATGGATACAGAGCGTCAGTTTGGAATGATGAAAAAGTTCTCAAGAAGGATAGTGGTAATAGTCACATATTGTCAATGCATTTAGTGCAACTGCATTGTATACTTAAAAAGGGTTAAAATGGTAAACTTCATGTTATGTATACTTACCACAATATAAAAAATAATTTTAAAAAGTAGTGTTGCAGGGATTTAGCGACAATATCATTCACATGTTCTATTGATCCAAAGTAAAGTTAAGACAGTTGAGTGGTGTTAAAAATTGGCTGCTATTTGTCAATGCTAGAAGCATTTTATGTTTTTTGTCTCATGTTCTTTTTTGCAATATGTACTCAACACTCTTTCTTGACCATTGCTTAGTTTAGGCCTTCATCATTTGTCTTGTGTATTTTGTTCTATACTGCAAAAACCTCCAATAGGCTTCCTAGTTATTCATTATTCATTTTTTGTGAACAAAACCAATGTCTGATCTTAGATCTTATATCTTAACTCTAATTTCTGTCTTAATTATCTTCAATGGCCCCTATAACCTATAATTACAAATAATCAAATACCTTAGGACAATGTCTAATTCTCCTACACACACTTAGACTATGGCCTGACCATTAGCACCAGCTTCCTACTTGTTACCACCGTGTTCCTGCCAGGCTGGACTACTTGTTGCCCTGCCTTCTCCATTCATGACATTTACTATATGTGAAATATATCTTCTCCCTGCCATATTCCCCTTATGATAGCATCAGTCTAAGGCAGCCTAAAACAGCCATCTCCACAAGAGGGATATCCATGACACATGGCCCTGAGAGGTTTTCTCCCAACCAAAGGCCCTTTCACTAGGAAGAGGTTAGAAGAGCACTATCAGAATATGGGACATGATTACAATTTTCACATTTCCATTTCAGTCTAGCTCCTCATTACTTGGTATTGCCTTCCTTCAGCTATAACATCTTCAGTCAGGTTTCAGTAATATGTTTCTCGCCCTTGGGAGTAAGTTTGCTCTCTCCTTAGCTGACTTGTATATTTGTGTTCCGATTCGTTAGGTGTTGAATGCCAGTTTCAGTTCTGAGGGCAAAACTACCTATGCTTGCATGTCAGAGTACTGTCACACAATGCAACATCCTAGCCCATGCAATATCTAATACATGTTCCTATACAAATTCTTCTAGGTTATTAGCTGGAACACTGCCAGGTGATTTATGTCCTTATCCCCAGGACCTCTGGGAATAGCTGAAATATAGAAACTCTTGCCTCAATGTGATAGTAAGAAATGTGTTATCAGACAAAAATAGAGTTTATTGATTACTATGTAGACATTAAGAATTAGTGAATTCTTTAAAACCTAAACTTCATTGAAACCAGTAACAATTTGTTTACTCATTCAACCAACTAACATTTTATTAAGTACCTACTAGGCACCATTCTAAATTTGGGGGCAATAAAAAAAAATGATGTGGTTCCTGCTATCAAGGAACCCAGGAGTATAAGAAGCAGAGATTTAAAGACATGTAACTCAATGTTTTAAGTGAAACGATAGAGTCATTCCCAAAATACTGGATGGGGTGAGGACTGATGAACAAAACCTAATCTGGACATCCAAGACAGTTCTCCTTTCATTAAAAGACCTTAACTCATAAACTGAATCTTCAAGAATGAATGGTAGTATAATATAATCATATTGAGGCCTAGTGTTAATCATGAAGAATTCTAATAATTTGAGTAGAAGCATTTTACCTATCACCTATACCTTAGTCTCTCTCCAGGGATCTTATAGAAGAATAGTCTTAAATGGAGGACCCCATGTTTCCTTCATTTTCAGCCAATTGATCTTTGGGGGACTGAAGGCATTTATTTACTTTTAGCTCCTGTGACCAACAGTGAGGACAGAAAAGCAAGAGTATACACTTCCCGTATATAAAATTTAAGTAATTTGGGACTCAAATGTCTGGCATAGGACACCATAAAATTTGGCCATGGCTTATTCAGGATAAAAATGGACAAGACCATGCCCTCAAAAGGATAGGAACAAAATCCTCTCCTTCTGCCCATTTTCACCAAATGAATTTTCCTGATAATGGGAAGGGTAGCCATTGGGATAAAATAGAGGAAGTATTCTGATAAAACTTTTGTGAATGTTTCTCTGTCTACATCAGATTTGAATCCAGACTTGGCTGACAGGTAGGGCATGTCATGTGGAATATCATGTGACTACTATAATCTTCTCATAGACTCTGCCTAAAAATGCCCTTTGACTTTTTTAATATTCTTTTAAGTTATCCCAGAGCCCCAAAGGGTCACTACCATAAAATATTTGGAGATAATTCCTAGTAGCCATGACAAACAGGAATCTGTTAGGCAAGTGGGTGAAGGGGTAAGAGCATTTCAGACAGAGCAAAGACACAAAGGTGTGGAATCACACAGCCAGCTACACACTACAGGGCAGGTGTTGGTTGGAAAGATTATGCAATTAGAAGCAGATAGGGGCCGATGGGGGCCTTTTACTCCACAGTAAGAAAACTGATGCTGTAGACAATTATATCATACTGAGGGCTTTAACAAGGGGAGTGAACATCAGATATGTGTTTAAAGAGTTTATTTAGTCTATTAGCTATTTAGAAAATGGAATTGATGGGAAACAAAGGCTAAATGCCCAGAGACCACCTAGAAAGACCACAAGAGTTAAAGCAAACTAGAACAGAGGCAATAGAAACAGAGAAGGGGTGGGGACATACTCAAAAAAATACTTAGGGGTTTATTGGATGTGGCTGGTGAGGGAGAAGTCTCAAGAATTGCTCCTAACTTTTTGGTTTGGTTGGAAGAACTAGGTGGATGGTGTTATCACCAACTGAAATAAAAACTGGAAAAGGAAGTATTTTATAGGGGGAAATTAAGAGCTCTGTGTGAGTTGTGCTGACTTTTAAGGGCATATAAGACATACAGGTGAAGGCGTTGGGTGAAGAATCTAGACATAAGAAAAAATTGCCAACAATAAGCATATAGGTAGTATTTAAAACCATGAGGCCTGATGACATCAGCCTAGGGAGGGGACAGACTGGCTGAAAATAGAAAATGTACCCTAGGAGGACAGACACAAAAAAGATTAAGAGTCCGAGAAGAAAGGCAGAACACTACATTGTGACAGAATTCAAGTTTTGAAACTGATAGTTTAAAGACAACAGAGGGGCACCAGGGTGGTTCACTCGGTTAAGCATCCGACTCTTGATTTCAGCTCAGGTCATGATATCAGAGTCATGAGATGGAGCCCCACATAGGACCCTGAGCTGAGCTTGAGATTCTCTCTCTCCCTCTCTTTTTGCCCCTCCCTGCACTCACACTCAAATAAATAAATAAATAAATAAATAAAATCTTTAAAAAAATAAAGACAAGTCAGCAGAATCAACTTCAACAGAGAAGTCCAATAGTATGTGTACTGAAAATGCCGATTTGGCCATTACTGACATTTTGAAAAACAATTTCCATAAATTGGTGGAGGCAGAAGCCAATTTTCATTGGGAATAGAGTACATGGAAAGTGAGTTAATGGAGATAACTTTTCTTCTGCTGGTGTGTAAGAATGTAGAGCTTTGTTCTTCCAAGTTCAGCAATACAATATTCTAAGGTCTCTAATGCAGAGGTTGAGTCTTAAAGACACTTTGTTGTTGTGGTGTGGTGGTGGTGATGGTGGTGGTGATGGTGGTGGTGGTGATGGTGAGGGTGGTGGTGATGATGGTGGTGATGGTGGTGGTGGTGATG